>NW_017300245.1:788379-837765 GCF_001594075.2 Trachymyrmex cornetzi
CGCGGACGATGCGGCTGCACCACCCTGCACGTACGTCGCTCCCGTTCCTATCGTCCTCGGAGATACCGGGCTACTGCTCTTGATGTTGACATAATTTTGCGTCGGTCTGCAATGATCATAAAATTTCATTAAATTTTCAGCAGAGAAAAAGAAATTTGTGAAACTAAAATTACATAATTGAGATGCAATATTAAGAGCAACAAAACTATTTTTTGTCATTAAATTGTCAGATACAATTAAATGCTCTATTAAATTTATAAATGCACTGATAATCATAAATTCGACCACCAATTATTTATTTGTTAACTATTATATTATATCACTACACGGAGAAAATTTTTTTTTAATTACCCTGAAAATATGGTAGTGTGGTACAATACAATATTAAAAAAATTTTTATTATGCAGTTTATTCAGTAAAATTAATCAAACTTATTTTATGTTTTATTATAGTTTTATTAATGAATGAGAGAAATTTACATAAAATTCTTTAAAATACAATATTGTCCCATTACTACTACCATATTTTCAGAGTAAATTCTAAGAAAAAATTCTCTCCGTGTACAATTCGATTTTCTATTGTATTATTTAACAATTATCATTAATAACAAAAAATAAAAAGTATAAATATGAAAGTACAAGATAAAACGAAACACATATAAGTTTATACTGCGATAGTGAGCACAGTTTATGAACTCAAGTTTTCTAATGTAATAGATGAGCTGATATGAGCATATATTTTGTAGTTGACAACTAAAGATAGTTAAGCATCGATAATATCGTCACATCTGAAAGTCATGTTGCAACTTCTTTTACGTTAAAAACGATGACGTTATCGTGATCTTTAATATACAAGTTGCAGCAGCGAAAGAAAATCTAGTTGTATAGCGATAGAGCACCTTATCGATATTATTAATCATTTGGCAACCTGATTTAAATAACTTACATTATATTATATATAATTATATATATATGTACTGTTACAATAACAAATTCTGCATGTTACATTTGATGAAAGCCTTTCTCGATAATTTTCAATATTATTAAATGTAACATTTGCAGAAAATGGAAGTAGTATAATATAAATATTAAATGATTGAAACTACATATCAGTAAAATGTATCATTCATATATTAGTCATTCGATGAGCTTGTTGCAGCAGAAGCGTCGTAGCGGTTTGTTTATCGGCTCATGTGTCAGTGGCACACGTCATACACACGGCTGATCCAATTTGAATAGCTTAGAAGAAAAAGAAAACTGTCAAGCAACGACGATTGACAATGGCCTAAACAACTTTATACCGATCGATGTCCATCGGTCTTTTTTACCTCTATCCAATCACGATTCCATCAAAGTTTCTAATTCTCTTTCCGAAGGCCACCATTCTGTAATCCGGAACGTTAAAACGAAGACTATTTCTCGAATCCGACCGAACATTTCACTGATTAATTTTTAAAAGGCAACGTTCTCTCTCTCTCTCTCTCTCTCTCTCTCTCTCTAATTTAACGATATTGAATAACTCATACACAGTTCCAAAAAGCGCCCTATACTCAATGCACTTTTATGAATTGTTATACCTTTTCTTTTGCAGATGTTATCGACGTAAAAGTAAAAAGTATACAAGCGATAACAAAAACTCAAATCCGTTATATTAATGAGCTGCCCGAAACCTGCGGAATGACTCTGAAGTGAATAAATAAAATTTAACGTCGATGCTCCGAGCAATGGAGTCAATTTAACGTGGTTTTGTTTGTATCATCTCCATTGCTGAATTTTTCGACATTAAAAACGCAAATTGGAAAATTGCTCGTTTTTTATTGCTCACTTGATAACTACTTTTGCTAAAAAAAAAGATCAATTGAAATGATACTCACGAGTTTGATAACCCAACGTTTCAGTACTAAACTTTGTGTATTGACATTCGCGTTCATACTGTTTCGTCACGATTTTCTAATAACTGCGAACTAAAATCGTATCACTACCTATCTCTTTAAACGACCATTGCAAACAGCTGCCGATGAAAAAAAAGGAGCGAAAGAGAGAAACAGAAACGGAATCGTGACAATAATTAAAATACAATGACAATAATTAGAATACACGCTTTTAGTTTATTTTGGCTGATGACGATTGTAACATGATTCTCGCTGGTTCATTATCTCGTTCGATGCTCACGCGGATAACAGTACTCTTCGATGGGATTTCTCGGGAATATCGCATATCTCGTTGAACCAGTCAATAACGATGTCGAGTACAAAGTTGTAAGCACAAGCAAATTAAAAAAATTATTAAGTCCAAAGCAGGTAAAATTCTGAGAATATATAATTACAATGTAATAATAGAAAAAGAACGTGTTAGAATTCGAAAAGAATTTAAAAAGTATTCGAAAATATATGTACTCTTATACAGGGTCGTCACAAATTCCTCATCTTAAAATTCTATAATTTTTTCCTGATATCCAAACATTTCATAATTTCCTCTGATGCTTCCGATACTTTGGAATTTTTTGTATTGTTATCCTAATTTGGAAACCGTCAAATATTTTGTTAAGAGAGATTTAACATAGTGATTTAGCAATGTGAAATTAATGTTGCTGACATTGTTTTAATTGTTAAATTAGTAGTATACCAAAAGTATGTAAGTGTGATGTACGCATATTAAACTTCTTTAAAACAAAAAATTTTAATTTTCCAGAAAATTTTGTAAAATTTCCTGATTTTTTTCTGATTTTCCTGATTTCAAATTTTATAGTATACATTACATTATATTTTATTTTTAATTATACTGTATATTATTGACACTTATATCGAGAAACTCTATGTGTACCTTTCGAGACAATAACGCTAAAACACATTTAAAAAAAGATAGAACACAGTCGAGTCTTCGTTAAGGAAAAATCAACTACAATTAACGAGCAAATCGATAGATCCAGTTAACTCGGAATAAAAAATGTGATTGCAAAAATTGCAATTTCTCTACTTCGGTTTGCCTCGCCACGCCAGGGGGTTATTAATTTAATTGAATTAATTAGTAATCCTGACGGAATCGAGCGCCAAGTATTAAATGCGATCGATACTGAATGGAGTATCGATACTATAGAAAAAAAAAAACATTGTCCACTTTGCTAAGTGTGAGTTCCATAACAAGCGACGCATCATTAATCAGACAAGTGTCAAATGTCGACAAAAAAATTATATTTAGTAATGTTCGTATTATTAAAATAACGTAAAATTTAAAAAAGCTAAGCTAGGATATAAAAGTTTTTTTTTAATATCAGTAGTATTGTTAAATTCAGACAGATTATTCTCTCCCTGGCTAAAATTTACGCCACAAATCGTGGCAAGTCTCGTGGAAAATTTCTTGCTATTGTTTGCTTTATATAAATAATGCAGCGTTATCCATATAATGACGTTTTATCAAGTTTCGCTAAGGAGAAAGAGATTACGAATTCGAATCCATCATTGATACATTTCGGATAAAATACCCAGTAGAGAGAATGTTATATTTTCTTGAACGATTCAAACTCTCTTCTTATCGGTCTCGTGGGCGCAAATAAATGATATTCACGTCTAGCAACAACCTCGCTCCTGACATCTCTCTTTCTCGTATGTATCTCAATCCCGAAGGTTTCCATCGATCGCACCCGGCAAAAGCGAGTCGTCGCCCCCGACCCGCGGCAATTACCGCGAGAAATTATTGACATCCACGGCCGATATGGCAGGGCGGTTCCTCCAATTTTCTCACGACCAAAGATTTATCTTGGTTTATCTTGATCCATATGGATTTCTTAATATTACATTTTCCCAATATTTGCTAAAAATGTCTTGAAAATGGAGTAAATTTGCTTGAAAAAGTTGCAAAATTTTTATCAAATATGAATATAATCATACATCGACTTTTTCCGTTGAATAATAGATATTAGGGAGTTTTTGCAATAAGGCGAATCCAGATACGGTGAAAGTCACGTTATCCTTTTCTTAATTAGTTGTTAAAAAGAAGTTAACCTGACCTTAGCGTTCACCGTATCTGGATAAACGGTATTATCAAAATTTTCAATTTTTTATAATTCTACGCGAAATGGAACGCGCTAAGAGATTTGTCAAACGCAATTCCACTTTACTAGACCAATTAAGACTAAACCTGCTGAATTATTTCAGTTACCACCATTGTATACGCGATCCATGTTCTGCCAGCGTCGGGTGTGCACCCTCCATAGCCGTCAGAATGTCGTCTCGCGAGAGTGTTTCGATTTTGCAAACGCATAGTCGTTCAAAATTGGATCTAGGTGAAAAGGAAAAGACCCGACATGACGCGTGAAATAAGCCGACGAAAAGAAAGGATGGACGAGGTTGGAGTAAAGGAAACGAGGAGGAAGTGGCCGTATGGAAAAAGGAGCGTAAAGAGAAGGCGAGAACCGAAGAAGAAATTATGGGGTACCCGTGCCGTGTGGCCGAACGTGCCGACCAATCGCGTGACGCGTCGAAAATACGATTCGCGCCGGAATAGTTGCCATTGGCGTTCCGCGCGGCAAAGTACTCGGACGGCAGCGACATTTCGGCGGCGCGGCGGTGCGCCACGCCACACGTGGCAGAATCGGCTGCGCATGCGCAGACGGCGTCAGCGCTTCAACGAGGGGGAGGGCGCTCGCGCGCAGTTCCGCGTGTCGGTGAGCCGACTGCCGTCTGCCGACGCGACGTCGAGTGAGCACTGCGCAGGCGCGCTGCACCCGCCAAGAAGGGTGAATGCGCCTGCTGTGAGTGCTGCTTGCCTCTCGAGAACGCGGTGTTGCCGTCGCGTCGCCCTGCAGGTCTCGACACTGTTGCCGAACCGTGCTGGACCCCGACAAACACCGAGGCCGGGAGACTCTCCCGCCCGCGCGCTGCTACTTCAGCTACTCGCTAACGGATTACGGTGGAAGGTTAATCGGTGACGGACGAGAGTTCGTTGTTCAACCGCGATTGCCGCTATTTCTTTTTTCTATCCTTTTTTCCCCCCCTCCACCCCTCCTCTCTATAACGAGGCAAAACCGAAGATAGATGAGGTCCTCGTTCGGCTTCTCAGGGGCACACGCACACACTTTCTGTTTTTCAAAGAAATCCGTATCGCGAAAAGAGTCCCATATCGCGCAAGAAACGCACACGTATTGGTCGACTTTACAAACGAGCGATTGCTGGCAGCTTCAAGATAAACTAACGGCGGCTCGCGTACGCGAGAATGACGGCGAGACGAAAAAAAAGTCTACTCTTTTCAAATACAGTCGACCCCGAGAGAGCGAATACACGGCGGAGCGAACAATACGGCACGCTTCTTGCGCACCGTTGCGAACACTCGTCCCGGCGAACTCTATTTAGCAGCGCCTTATGATCAAAGCAGAGCGAAGTACGCAAAAACAGATTGTCCAAGTACATACCGCGACATACAAATGCGTACTTTGCGATGTAAAATATTCTTCGCGTAGCCTTGCACTTCGAATCTACATTTTCACTGTGTATGACACGACGGAGAGTCTCGTAGTCTCGTCTAATGTATATGTCATGTGCATTAAAAGACATATATGTTAACATAAGGTCTTTTTTAACTTCTGCACTACAACTCTCCTTCTCGCTTTCGCCAAATATCAAGCCTATATACCTATCTCACTTTAGGTTCAAAAAATGTACATTAGTTCGACCACAGAAAACATATCTTTGTACAATATTAAGGGCGTATTACATTACACCCGACGTTTAAATAGTTTCGAAAGAAAAGGTAAAATCTATTGGAAATTTAATAAGATGCATCATTAAAAACATGAATAAAACAAAACCTTGCAAATAAACTCGATACGAAATGTAATTATAACGAATGTATGAAAACACACACAAACACATAATTAAACCTCGTTCGAGACCTTGTTCGAGATTTAACTCCATCGCACCGCATACAACCTCGTGCAATTTCAGATAAGTCCGCAATGATGTTATCGTCAAAAATAAAAGTGCTTCCGCGTGATGGCTTCGAATTTATTTCTCAGCCTCCTAGAAGGAGTTGAATTACACACCGCATAGAGGAGATCGGCCGTCGTAAACGGACGGACGTGAAATAGAGCGAACCAGTCGTACATCCGAAACGCTCTTACCACATTAGAAACTCTACCTACTTCACGTTTAACAAAGAGATATACGCGATGCGATGCACGAATGTATCTCCACCGCCTACGATCGATAACGTGATGCACGAGATTTTTGTCTCTTTTCAAAATGTAGGAGGTCCGAAGTGAAAGTAAATAAACGTCACTCAACTAAAAGATCCTTTTCTGGTGAACACAAACATAAAAATTTCAAACTATTCTAATATTTCATTGTAGTTTATATTTATATCATACCTGTTTTTCGCGTATAGTGCAGCTTATATTTATTTACAATTGTATTTTTCGTTAATAAAAAGATAAATGATCTACTTGCGGTTTGCGATCAACGAGAGGTTTTTACTTATGTCACTCTTAAAGAGAAAGTTACATATTCATTGTTACACGCGCTTGTTTGTGAGGAAAATGTAATTGGACAAGAGAGAAAGAAGTCTCTCTAATAAAATAAAAAAATCTCTATACTTTCCTCGTTAGTGCAGCCTAAAATTCTTTGCGTATTCTAATTCTTTCCCCTTGCTCCGATCTACATCTCTCTCTCTCTCTCTCTCCCTCTCTCGGGCGTTATCCAGAAATTATCTCGTTTAGACATGCAGGTTGGCAACTATGTCGGCACATATGGTCTAATAATTTTCGTGCCTACGTTATCCAGAAATCATCTCGTTTAGACATGCAGGTTGGCAACTATGTCGGCACATATGGTCTAATAATTTTCGTGCCTCCAGGCTGCGAGCTCCACTCTTCGTGGGGAAACGTTGCCCTGACCAATTCTCGGCGCCGAGGTCCGTCGATTGAAATCGGCATTCGCTCCAACGACCGATGCCTCTTCCTCGACTATGGGCTCTCGATGACGTAACGGTCACTGACCCCCTCCCACCTCTAGCGAGTCCTTCTTCCCATCCCATCCCCTCGTCGCGATACTTCTACTCTCCCACCATGCCGTTGTCATCTATTCTTTCTCCCTCTGACGGGTGATGCGCGCGCGATACGGTGTTCGTTATACGCATGCATAGGTCAGCGCGAAGAGAGCGAGTGTACGTGTGCGTGTGAGTGCCAGTCGACGCATGCATGCATCCGTGCACGCACGTATGCACCACGCATGCGACGAATACACATGCAACGCGCACGGCACGTATACTGCATATGTACACGCCGTCGCAGTCGTCATCGTCGTCAACGAAGACGATGGACGTTTCACTTTACGAATCATTAAGAGTTTCGGATACCTCGACTCCACTACGTATCTCTAGCACCGGCTTGTGCAAATCAAACAAATGCTCTTGCTTCTAATTGGCGCTTTTTCTATTCACTGACACTATGCTTCACCATACATCTACAGCATCCAAGATTAACGAGAACATTCTGACGTTTTCGATTTGTGATAGGTGCATAACGAGTTAAATAAATAAATATAACAAAATTGAAATACATGAACAATGTGATAAGTCTCAAATAAATGAATTTATACATACATATAACTATTACTGTTTCTGAAATGTGACTTTAGATTTAGGAATCGTAGACAATGTAAAGTATTGTAAAGTTTCAATACAACTTGAATTTCTTAGTACTTTATGAAAACTTATTCAAATAAATAGTGTAATAAATAAGCCACAATAATAGAACACGAAACGATGACCTTTAAATATAAAAATTTCTGCAAATTTTTGTTCCTATTATTATATTTATAGAACATACACAATTATTTTGTACTTTTTGTATTCAAAGCGAATACTTTTAAGAAAATTCAAAACATCAAATAAACGCTTCTATGTTGAACAATAACTTTACTATATTAACTATATGCAATAATTTGATATTAATCTTAACTATATTATAATTCAAAGATTATCTCGTGAATATCAGAGTGTGATGAACAAATTCCATTTGATGAAACGCAAAGTTGACGAGTAAAGTGCAGATTTTAATAATGGCGCAAAAATAGGGAACGTCAGTGTCGGAAAGAAAAAGAAAGAACAGCTCGTCAACCGTGTATCGCGATGCGTGTGCATCTTGCTCATAAATAGGAAGAGAAGGGGGGGGGGGGGAAAGGGGGAAAGGGGGGGGGCAACCGTTAGAATCGATAACTCATGTACACACTATATAATACATAATTCATATGAAACACGCATGAAAGAGTGTATAGCGGTGGAGGACCAAACGTTAATTGATGACTTGGTGTAATCGATAACACGCTAAATACTATAGATAGATCGAAAAACGTGCGCGCTATACGGTTTCCGCAAATACCATCTCTACTCGAATTTCCAAACGGCAATTTTCCATTTCCCGTAATACGACGAACGAGCATTAATAGCAGTGCCGAGTTTTGAACACGCGACCGATCGATTCCGTCGATTTCTTCCTTCATTTCTTAATAGCGCGACCTGTCCTGGATACATACCTATGACCAGCTATGTCGCAAAGAACTCGCGAGAAACGATTCGACCTATTTTACGCGGTCCTATTCGTTGCGCGATCAAATTAACGTCGAAAGAAAGGGAACGTTACCGAGATCATCTTGGCAACTGTGATATTTCTAGAGTTCCTATATATCGTACGTATATATTCTCGTAACAATAATACACGAACCTGTTAAAAAAACGCGCCAGAAATCGAAATCTCTGCTACCGTCGCGTCGCGCATCGGTCTGCATCGATTTGACCCGCACTCGCATTCTGAGATCAACATTACAATGACGACCGCCACGAAGAATACGTAAACACAACTTCTCACGGAGAGCTCCACGAAATTCCCACTCCTCAATGCGAGAGTCTGCAGCACCAGCAGGAGCGAAGGAAAAAAAAGAGAGACAAAGAAAAAAGAGAACGCGTCGGCCGCGTCCTTGAGCCTCTTCCATCAACCCTGCCTTCTTTTCTCGCCTTTCTTTCCTCCCAGCACACATAAATATTTATCATTCGCGATCGCAATCAACAGCGACAATAGTAAATATTTCTTTCGACGTTCTCTGTGCTTTGCGACCGCCCACGGATTTGCGAATCTCTTTTTCACGGAACGTAAACGAGACGATTATCTAATTATTATAACGCTTCGTCGCGAGCCAAGCACTCGCTTTTCAAAGGTAATAGCTAAACAGACAGTCATCTCCGAAATATTTCAAACGAGGTGTACCGTCAAACGTGCCAGTGTCACAGCTGTCACGTTATATTCCTCGATTCGTTAAAGTCGATATTATCTTAGTAAAAATTCAATGAAATTGGTAATGACTCTTTTCAAAGTTCTATATTAAATTCCTTGTGATAACTAAGTTTCAACTTATATTTCCGTCAAAGGTTCACTTTTAATCTTCGATTCACAAAATAATTCTGTAATTGAATTTTGTCTCAATTTATCTTAAGAAGTCGATTTCAAATTCGCTAAAAGAAAACATTCCTATCGCTAATTTTCTGTATATTTTGCTTTTGCAATGTACGTGTATATATATATATAGGTGCACAACTCTTTATCAGCCTCTTTTCATTTATCACCTAATTTAATTTAATTCTCTGGCGCCTTCATGAAACTCGTGATTAATACTTTAGAGTTCACGCAAGACAACTTTGCAAAGTTTAAACATCTTCAGGGATCACACAATTTTTAACGCTTCTAGCTATTCTTTTTGGATTTTATCTCACTTTTCTCTCGCTAAAAAAGAATGTAGAAGATTGATCATCAACTTGTATACTGATGTCCCATAAACATACGTATTTCGCACGTGCATATTTTACGATGAAGCTTCTTTTTCCCGGGACACTGTTCACCATTTATTTACGAGACATCGAATCGTATAGTGGCATGCGTACAGTGGTATGCGAAAGTCATAAATGTACGCTGTGTAATTTAAGGGCGAACTATATACGCAAGAGAGAGAGATCAAGTTTTAAGTATCATTATTTCATAAATATTTTGAAAAAATAAATAATTTCAAGAATATTTAACTGAAATAAAGGATTTTCTTTGCAACAAAAGACAAATAGTCACATATCAAACTACAAATATGTTACAGTTATCATCCAATTAAATTTAGCAATACGTCATTCTGATAAAAATTTCATCAAAATTTAGTTGATCAAAGGCTGGCAATTTTAGAGAGTTTCGCCCGATATCTTATTTTATGTACATATAAGAAAATATTTTTTTGTGACTTCTAATTTACAAGACTTACGAATTGATCGATACAGGGACAGGAGCAGGATCCAGATGGTATGTTTAAGAATTGGATTACGCTGCATACGCGTGCCACACGCACAAATGTATCGAATATCACAAGCAAGGCACTCGCGATAGCGTGTATACACGCGTATACGTATCGAGGAGGCGCGTCGCGTTATCAGCATCCTTTATCCTTGTCTTCGATACACTTCCAGTTCTCCGTTCCGGTATCCCTCCCGCGAACCACGTTATTTTCCTTCGCCAGACGGTCTGATTCATAATCTATGTTACAACGGCGGCGCGTTCGCCGCCTCTCGCTGCCCGCAGCCCGCAGCCCGCCGTCGGGTTAACCAAGTATGTACATGTGTTGACGAACCTAACCTCACTTACCTCACCGTTTTCCCGCGTGGCGGGAGTTCTCACTCCCACGCTGAGTCTGAGTCTGATTGCGAGTCCGAAACTTGACCGTTAAACGTTCGGCCATGAAGAGAAGGGCGCATGTTGTCTCGCGACGTTAGATTAGACCGCATTTGAGTAATCGAAAGCCAAAGTTGTTGGAGGATAGGGTGATGGATAACGTCTATCATGGAGATAGTAAAGGCATGGTTCGAATAGGATTGCATTTGTAAAAAGGATTGTTAAGTAATAAGAGGCAAAGTCATGGGAGAAAACTGAGAAAGACACGTGTTTAGAGAAGGATAGGTAATCGTAAAAGAATGCGAAGAGAAGAAGAAAGAGATAAGATAAATGCGAGCTGCGATATAGTTTCACGATTGCGCGGTTTGTAAATAATATCTCTCGGCTATTAGAAAAAAAGTACGGTATCCCGAATCGACCTTTTTGCGCGTCTAATAGCGTTTTCGGCCCGACCGGGTTTGCACCAACCTGGGTTGGATTAATGGCGTTTTGCGCTCTCCTATTGGTAGAGCGTGTGATATCAACCAATAGGAAAGATTAATCCAACCCAGGTTGGTGCAAACCCGATCGGGCCGAAAACGCTATAAGTAAAGATAGTGCGTATGATCACGTGCGCGGCTTAGTCACGTGATAGACTTTCTATTAGGATTTTCGGAGCGGAGTTATGTCTGTTTTTTGTTCCTGCATTAGACTGCTCTACGACTCTCTTTCTCGCTTTCGACAAATATCAAACGTACATCTATCTCACTTTAAGTTCCAAAAGTGTACGCTAGTTCAGCCATAAAAAACAGTCCTATGGATAAGCACGATTCCGTTGAAAAAAAAAAAAAATATATAATAATGCAAATAATCTGCGTAGACTTACGTGAACCACGGATATGGGTAAGTGAAATCGTTCGAACTTGGTGGATAACCTGTAGGGTAGCCCAAGAAGCCCAGGTTATTGATATACTCGAGATAATTGTGCAACCCATAGTAACTAGGATGACCATGCGAATATTGGTAATCATATAAATCAGGGATATCTTGATTCTCAAAAGGAAACCTGAACGTCGGATCTTTTCTCCACCGCATTTCACACACATTCCGCCCTTACTGCGTATTATTAAAATACGCACTATCAGCACAAGCACAGGCAGCACGATGTTTCGATGACGCGAAACGACTGTTGGTGATTCCTGACCAGGAAGCTTACTTGTTACAGTATAACGTTTAAGGTTAGAAACGATAGGTAGCAGTAGTGACGTGGCGCGGGTTATCTCGGAAATACATTGAACATTCTAGACTAGTTACTGTTTTCTCGCCAAAGAAAGAACGAGACGAAAAGGCAATTGTCCTCACAAATACACGTAAAAAATTTGGCATTGACGAAATAGAAATGAATAGAATGTTCCCAAATATTCTACAGGAAAAAGAAAACGCTGAATCATCGTCCCCTAGACCAGACCTAATTATTACTCTATTGTAAAAGACATCTCCGATATTCTCACTTTCATTTTTCTGTAATAACATGTATCATTAAAAAATTATTATATAATTTCCGACGGATCGATTTCTCTCTACGTCTACAATTAAATACAGTTAATTTTAATAAACGTTTGTACATTTATAATTGAAACAATTTATCTGTATAAAATATAAATTAAAAAGGATGTACTTGCACTGAGAAAAAAGGTCTGGTTGGATTTTAAATAACAATTCTGGGGTGAAAAATGGACGAATCAGATTTTTCTGGTTAAGTCTATTTAAATCTACTAGAATTCTAGTTGAGATAACTAGAATTCTGACTCATGTAATTATTCTGATAAAAATAAGAATTCTAGTAGATTTTATCAGAAATATTCAATCAGAATCCTGATTATCTCAATTGAATTCTAATAAATTTAACCAGAAAATTCTGATTCGTCCATTTTCAACCAGAAATTTTTTTCAGTGTGTCTATAAAATAAAAATAAAAATGGAAAACAATTTATCTTATATACACACATGTTTAAATAGAATTAAAAAAACATCTCAACTAAACGTTGGAAGGTCAACTTCGCAAGATCAATCTTGATTCGTCACTGATTACACATCTGCACAATTCGTCTCGTCTCTCCATTCGAGTCTCACGAATTTCGAGGTCGTATCAGTGATGCACATTTGGGTCCAGTCACTAGTGGTCCAGGTCCACGCCGCGTTCGGTTCGGCTCGGCTCGGTTCGGCTCAGCACGACAGTGAGACTGTCAAGTCGCTGTCTCGCTCGCGCTCGTTGCGTCGAAAGCTGCTGAATGCGTTATGCGAGAAGGACGAACGTAGTATCTCGTCGGACCCAAATATGCATCACTGAGTCGTAGATATCTCGCAAGCCGCCGTAAGTTATGCCTCTTTTTTTCGAATATACAATCGAATCGGAACCTAGAGAGTCGAAAAAACATTGACGTTTTAACGAAGCGACTGCGCAAAAAAAAGTTCGTGTTTCATGTGGAGGAAAAGGGATTCTTCACGTAAGAAATTTAATTAATATTATGAAATTTTCAATCGGACACTCGTAAATGCTAAATCACTCTCGTAAGTGTGGCAACGATGGATCGTTTGAGAAAATTTCCTGCGAGTTCTCTTCGTGCTTCGGAAAAATGCTACATACAAAATGGATTCGATTCCAAATTTCCTGCTTCTTTTATACACATCGCAGATTTTAGGAGGCCGATCCGTGGAGGAAGAGGCAGGTAAACGTGGGCGGAGTACGTATATCTGCGTGCATCTGCGTGATGACTAACAGATGTGATGGAACGTAGTTTCGAAGACTTTGTACTTTTGAGGCAGCTGCACAAGTTTACAACGACACCTCGAGTTCATAGACTGGATGGATAAATTTAGCTCATGAGAAGATATATGCGCGTTAAAAAATTTTTTCAACTCTGACACTGAATGATATATCGTAGTACCATTTTGTGTGCGTGCGTGCTCGTATGCGTGTTGCGTGTGCGCGTCGATATAAAATAAAACAAATGACGATATAATCTTTTCTTATTCAAATTAAAAAGTTATCGAGAGTAGAAATCATTTTGAAGAATCTACGCAGTGATTTAATGTAAATATTATTTCACTGAAAATATACGATAATTGTTTACGGAAAAATTGAATCCGAGGAAACGGATATTTTTGTTATAATTGATACGGCGATGATTGAACATCCTGCGTACCGAGAAAGATACGTTAATCATATAATGCATCTTTATGTAACGAATATTTTGTCGACGCATCGCTCAGAATTTTTATCTAATCATTATCTCTAATTAATATGATTCATTCAAATATAAGATATTGGACTTATATCATAAAACAAATCATAAATTTAAAAATACAACTTTAAAGCATTATAAAATAGGACAATTAGAAAATTATATATCTCTAACACTTTCTTATACGTAATAATTATTTTTTGATAAATATTCTTAATAAACTTTACTAAGAGACAATTTATTTTTCATTAACGAATGTAAGCATGTTGTACAAACCCTTTAATTTCTGGCTTATAATTCTCGGCTTATAAACTCGGTCTCAACACTCCCATTAAAGTCGATAATACTGTATATTTGCGCACGCGTTATAATAAAAGCGAGAGTATCTGTCTCTCACGAAACTCTGTGGATGTGTTACTTGAGAGAGAGAGAAATAAATAAACCGCTTCTATATCTAATTTTGCAGCCTTCGTCCCTTCGAACTTGGCGATCCCATATTGTACACTTGTGAATTCCCTGTCGTGCATTCTTCGTAATGTAATAGGCTTAAAATACGATGCAAATGGAGCCAAGAGGCTCGTGGTTCGTACATAAAGTATATTCTAAGCCGCGCGACACTTATATAACCACAGTTAGAACTTCCGCGCGCAGATTGCGTTGTCTCAAGCAAAAATATCTCACCTTTCCCAGTAATCTGTCTACAGTTATATTATAAATACGACAAAATACACTCTAATGTAGGTTATCTTGATAAATATGTCGATAAACGTAAGTAAGAAGGTATACAATGATGAAATTCAGCCACAAGTTGAGAACGTCACATTTTCTAATGAACAATCGCGCGTTTTGAATCCAACTGATGTGAGTAATGCCGATAAGAATTATCTTTAAAAACATATACCTACATTTATTCGTGTAAATATATATAATTTCTCTTTTTAAATATATAAATAATACGCGTATTTAAAGCTGCGTGTGCTGCTATGTGTATCACTGTGTGTTAACTGAGTCACCGAATAAATGCTGTCACTTTTGAGCGCATTGACGAAATATTTTATTGATTACTCCGCACAAAAGACTGCTTCCGCAGCCGCCGTAAAAACTTATTTACAAGAAATGTAAATGCGTTATTTATCATCGAACAGACTATTGCGTGCAAGCGTCTGCTGTCCCCAATCAACGTTTTTTTGCTTTTTTACTCAGAGACATGATCTAGCATCACCATGTCAACTACAAATGCTAATATACACAGTGATACCGGGACATATATACGTAGAAGCGTGTGCTATGTACCCAGGGGGAAAAAAAAAGACTATAGTCGCATCACGTCGCAACGTTCTCTTATTTTCAAAGCATCCGTTCGCCATCGTGCGTCTTTGTACGGTACAAGACACAGTGTAGGAAGGTCATAATGATCTCATATCTTTATTCATAAACATCCCACAGGCATAACGAGCAACGAGGACAAAAGTATCGCGCGTATTTCTGATATCATTCAGTATACTAGGCGCTACATTGTTAAAAAGTATTGTTTTCACAGAATTTTATAGAACTGTGAATTTCATAAAAAGTTTTGATGTTGAAGGAACAAAACAAAAATATATGATATTTCAACGTCAATTTGATCGTTAAAGAGCACTTTTCGATTTAATTCCAACTCGTTGTTAATAAATTTATAAAGAGACCGTAGAAATATAACTTCTATCAAGTCGTAAGCTTATATAATAAGAAGCTTAAGTTAAAGCTAAGGCTTATATGAGTAAAAACTTATATATCCGCTACAATAATATTTCCTCCTGGTTATGGAGTAATATTACAAGTCGTCCAATAGTTTCGCAAAACAATATCCGGACGTTTTAAAGCGAAATTTTCCAATAAGAATAAAAATTTTATCTATTAATACGTATAAATAAAATGTCTCCATTCTGAAACTATTTCAGTAGAAAGTACAGTTATTTTAAAATGCACGCAACCAGGTAATTCCGCATCGTTTTAAGATTAGCCAATTCTAAACATTAAAGCAATCGTTATTGCTTTACGTAGCCGCGTTTGTAAAAATCTTTTGAAATCTGTCACTACAATCCTGTCTGCACAATCGAGATTATTGAGATGATTCTGGATAACTGACGCAATCAATTTTTACCGCTATGTATGAAAATAAAACACATTTATCACCGGGAATATTTGCGAAACGCGTCTTTATTATTGTACCATGATTTTGAATTTTAATTATGACTTACTAGATCTATTATTATTTCACAAAACTTTTTATTCTTATCCTTAATTCACAAGATCACAATTAACATATATATACAATTATTCTTCTTTCTTTAGTTCTATACTTAATATTAATCCATTGAATAAAGAAAATATTTTATGAATTGATCTTTGGATATTTCGGCGCCATTTCAAGAATTTTTTCTGAATAATCGTTGATTTTTTTAGATAATAATAGAGCTGATAATCTCCGAGAACAAAAGGCGCAATTGAGACCGTGATAATGTTTGCTTCGAGATAACTAGCGCGACTACTACGTGACTTTTACGTCGATTTTTACGTCTGTTGTTACTTATCTTAATCGAGTCTATACTTCCGCAATCAAAGAGAAGCCAGGGAAACATTTTTTAATCTCGTATCATAACTACGATGGCAACGTTACTCAAGAAATCGTGAATGCATTCTGTATAAAAATGTAATGTGTTTGTTCTCAATAAATCTCGATGGACTCAGCATATGGTAAACCTCGCACGATTCGGACATTCCGAGGGAGATGCGAGGCTAGTTTTCAGAGCAGGTATACTGGCAGACCCAAGTCTGTCTGTCTTGGCTCTTCGGGTTGGATCTTTGAAAAGCGTGTATTTTCAAATTTTGTTCTCAAAGACCAGAACTCTACCCACCCAAACACAGACCATCTCACACCGATACCTTACTACTACTAGCTCCACAAGTTCTTTCACGCATTCCTCCTCCATTTTCCTCTTTCTTCATTCTACATGCATATTCCTGACCATCACTGTGATGACTTTTTTTCTTAAAATACAAATTCGCTGCGTATGACTCATGTGTGAACGACAATTAGCACTCCGCTTTTAGAAATTCAATGGAAACAACAGAAATTTATACAACGTTCTTGATATATTTCTAAAAGATTCCCTTTTAAAAAACTTAATAAAAACAGAAGAGAAAATATTATATAAAACGATATAAATAAAATAATTTTTTTAATGTAACAAAATTATAGTGCTAAAAAGAGAAAATGAGAAACGTGGTTTTAGGCGCATAGCTATTTGTAGTAACCATATCACCGAAAGAACAGAAACACTCGAGACCTTTCGGTTCACTTCTTTAATGGCTTTGAAAATATTTGCCGGATGATTTTTATTTTATCGGACGATCTTTCACCATTTCTGCCGCATTAGTGAAATATTTTACCTTTACACGTTTAAAAAGGTTTAAAAGGTTTCGAGATCGACGACTCGAGAGAGACAGTCCAGTTTATGTGCATATAAGAGGAGAAAAACGAGACTTACCTATGCAGCTGTACGGGAGTGGACCTCGCAGGTACGTGCTGGTTATGCGAGGTCGGTGGTTGAGGCTGACCTCTGCCGGGGTTCGACGTCGCGAGCGAGTGGCCGTGGGACCCATGGGGGTGACCGTGGGGGTGGGAGTGTGGGTGCGGAGGAAGGGCGTGCGGGTGTGGATGATGATGGTGATGCAGATCTCCCCCCACTGGGCCCACAGGGCCCACCGGACCCCCCACCCCCAGTCCACTCACTACCTGAACTTGCTTGCCCACTGTCTCCATCACCCCTAGCGCATTGTGAACTGAAACAGATATATATAGATCATTCTGTAGGAAATAAAATACTTCCATCTTGAGGTGCAGGATTTTTCAATGATCGAAACGTGAAAGGAATAAGGAGAAATATTTGTAAAATTTTTAAGTAAAATAAAAATAAGAATTGAGAAAACAAAATTACGTAAAATTAAAACGAATTTAAATTGCATAATGTCGTATTTTCCTGATACGTCGACATTTCGATTGTCACACGACAAAAAATAAACAAAGAGGAAGACATTTCGAAGAAATTTCGTGCAGGTGTTGCAAATTTCGATAACGATTTAAATCAGCTCAATCATAACGGAGTTGACTTTAGAGTCTATCGGTAGACCATTATGATCCCTGTGACCATTAATAGCGGATCAATTATGGCGATACACACACGTCATTCGATATCGCTCAATTATCATCGACGTAGTTTTTCATATGTCCACTTAGTGTTGAATAGATTGAATGCATCAATAGCGACCAGTCATGACATTGCGGAAATGTACGCGGTCTGTTTATCGTGCCTTTCCTTTCGCAATGGCGAGGTATATCAATCGCAGGTAGAAATTAAAAGCAACACGAATGCGAGAAACGCGCATCGTGCAGTATGCAATTACAGTTACATTGAAAACGGGAAGTAGATCGAATTTCTTGCCGATTCACCTCGAGTCTTTGTAACGGCACAAAATACGCTTCTATTAACTCTTTACAAGAAGAATTAAGGATAATTTAGACGAGACGATCGATGCAAAGTTACATTACTACACCTATAAAAGAACATGATTTCTTTTTCAAAATCAAAACAAAAACGTAAAATTATGATCACTGCAAATTACGTCACTGTGTAATTAAAAGTTTGACAGAATTAGTTTAAATTTAACTAACATACGCAACGTCTGACTTTCTTCAGTTCTTAAAATTCTCAAACAGTTCAGCTCGAAGCGCTTTTGCAGGCACCGAGATATCCTGTATAATGTATATGTCAGCATGAATTGCACATTTATAGAAATTCTTCACTTCTCACATGGCTGGCATAAATGAACTTAGAGGCACACGGTAATACATATATTCATGTCGGATGGCTGGAGAGATGGTGGACGAATAAGTGCTGCATACGGATACGGCAAAATAAAATACGAATGTGTACAGGTTCCGCGCAATGCATAAATTTATACGTGGCTACATGTCTCCGTTAAAATATATCGAAAAATATTCTGTAACGTAAGACAGTGCTTCTCAAATTTTTGCAAGACACGTACCTTCAAATAAATTTCTCTGTTGTCAACTAAATTTGAATTTGCAAATTTTTAATATTTATGATGATTGATAACTAAAATCTTTTCGACAATAGAATTTATCAATAATACACTAAATTATTTTTATGAATATTTAATATAAACAAAAGTATGTAGTAGGAATTTATACACATGCTAGAAATAGATCTAGACAAAGCTAAATATTTTAAACCATTCAAAGAAGAAAGAAGGTCTATACATTGGTCGTAGCAATAATGTTTAATTAATTTATTATGACACATATATGTATTTTAAAATTTCTTTTAAGTGCTGTATTGTTTGAGAAATATAAAAATGGAACGTGTTTAATTTTAAAACTATCACATTTCGTGAAATATAAATAACCGAGTTAAAAGAAAAATGTTAATATCTTAATTTCAAATGGAGTAGAAATTTATTTTTAAAAATGTGCGACAGAGAAGAGCGATATAGAAAGAAAGTATGAAACATTTTATTGGTTCAGTTTACAGAGAATTAAAAAAAAAAATTAAGCTAAAGATAGTTGACTCTACGAATTTTTGTTACTACTAATTTTGATTGTATTTGCAAGAACTTTAAAGATATTTTATACATATTTTCAAGACGATAACAAAATTATGAAAAAAATTACAGATTATTTTAAATCACGTTTAAAAATAATATGACAAATTTAGTGACAGTTTACTATGTGAATCATAAGTTATTTTAATAAATAGTAGTATTTTTTTAATCTGTGCTCTAATAAAAATAAATGGAAATGTATTATATAAAATAAATAATAAAAATTTCAATTTTTAAATATAAGTACATGTATTCAAAATTATTTACGTAGAGTAGTATTTACATTGTGATGCACGAACTAGTTGTCTAGTATATAAATAAAATATTTGTTCTATATCTTTGCAACTAATCAGTGAATCGCAATGAAACTTTGTATAAATTATTTTAAATATTTTAAGTACTTACAAAAGAAAAATGTAAATTTTTTAAACATTTTTTAAAATTTTCATTTTTAACAATAAAAATAATAACGAATAAAATAAATTACAAAAATGTGTTGTTAAACAAAAATATAATCTTATTCACATAACTTTTATATGTATATAGTTTATTTAAAGAGTAAATATTAAACATACTTCCAAAAACTTTCTTTGCAGGGACTGTACGTCTAATATCTTTAAAATATACAAACTCCAGTTTCGCTTACAGATAAAAATATCATTTATATTAATTATGCACACACACACACACACAGGACATATTGGTGTATTTTTTTGCATGTAAATAACGATACAAAATATATTCCGTGCTATTAATGGAGGTTCATTCTGAAATATAATTTACTTGATTCATTTCTAAACAAATATTAAGATATTACACAGTGTGATAAAATAAAAGAGAAATTTTTCAAAACATAGAAAATTAATTAAATATCAACATAGAAAAATGCTAGATTAGCAACAATATCTATTAATTTTATATTCTTCACTCAAAATATCAAATAAAATTTCAATAGCTAAAATATAAAAAATAATTTATAATTCAAAGTAATTTATGAAAAAATAGATTTACATCTCACGTACATAATATGTATGCCGTCCATTTGGATTGATTTAGTAAAATAATACAAAATGATATTTCTACATTAATGCATTGTTTTAATTAAAAAAGTTCCTCTCTCTCTCTCTCTCTCTCTCTCTCTCTCTCTCTCTCTCTCTCTTTTTCCTTTAATTTTACGACAACGGTAATTTCAAATCCAAAACAGGTATCGACATGCAATTAAGATTAATGAGAGTACGAGGGAAGAATATAGTACCGGCATCATTCTATAGAAAGCGGTATAGAGTCATGGACTTTGCAACGTTATAGACCGTTGGTGGTGTGCCGTCTGCATATTCTACACCAGACAGCAAGCCGTCGTCACGCGAGCCCGCCGCGCCGCAATTCCGTAAAGAAAGGAAAAGTTCAGGACGCGCGATGTGCAATAGACGTCGGCGCGCTCACAGGCGCATTATAACGGCACTAATAGTAATCGATGTTGCGAGCGGAGCGACCAGAGGGAGAATCGCTCGCGAAAATGAATCGAGAGCAAATCAAATTCACGAGTGACACAAGTTTCGCGCAAATGGGAGCGGGCAATCGATGTAAACGTATAGTCGTGCGAATCGAACAACGTTGGAACAAGCTAAACCCATCACTGTACAAGTGAAATTACGGGGGAAATGTGTTCAATCGGTTGAAAATGTATTTAATCACTTCATCATCGAGAGCTCGAAATTTACAACCATTGCCTTCGATGTGCAATTTCACACGCCGAGAATTTTATTTATAATTTATTATTCGTTATACATGCACCGAGATCTATTGAAAAAGATTCATCATTTTCAATTTCCGCATTACGTGAAAATGCCACCCTATAATACATACTTTTCTTTTATTTCTTGCACTTTATACTTTGAATTTTTGCAGTGTATTGTACTCTTTTTGAGAAATATTATATCAATTATTATTTATATCTATATCAAAATTCGGAAAATGAAGTGCTTACCTCGGGAAAGAAATTATTTTTAAATGTTAATTACGTATATTATTATAAGAATAAAGAACTTTTAATTCAAACAACAATATCAAGAGTGTACAGGGCACTTAAGAGTCAAATATAAAGAGAAAATTATTTAAAACTCAAATCAGAAGTATATTTAATATAATATTCTATAAATAATTAAAAGTTCTATATACAATAAATTTCATTAAATGTTTCGGTCTCACGATTGAGCCATCTTCAGATGTGATAGTCGTATATGAACGGGTGAAGTTATATTGAATTAAACGCAGTCGAAGAAATAGATAAAATTATGAACATGTTAATGAAGACCAGAGAGATGATTTTGTAGAGAGACGGAAATTACTCGCAAAACGGCTGGATGACTGGTTGTTTAGAATTTCCCGATATTCTTTCTAACTGGCCATATATTTAAATTTCGCATGTCGAGAAGAAGCACGTCAATTGTTAAATCCTTCAGCGTCAATGTGTTAGTTTGTGATGAAACAAATACTAATATCGCAGTGGAAAATTTTGTCACACAAATATAAAATTAACATTGAGATATAGAGATAAAAATTCATATACCAAAAAATATTTAAAAAATGTTAAAAACGAGACCAATGTTAAGCATGTATGTTACTTTCTCGACAAACGAACACTGACTAAATTTTCCACTACAATATTAGTATTTGTTTCAAACAACCGGTCGTCCAGCCGTTTTGCGAGTAATTTCCGTCTCTCTACAAAATCATCTCTCTGGTCTTCATTAACATGTTCATAATTTTATTTATTTCCTCGACTGCGTTTAACCAATGTAACATCACCCGTTCTAGTTTGAGTTTTTATGTTTTACATAATTTTCTCTTTATATTTTACTCTTAAGTGCCCTGGACACTGTTGATATTATTGTTTTAATTAACGTCAAATAATTAAATATTATAAAGGATAACAGTAATAAAAGTTGAAGAAAAATAACCGTCTCTGAATTCGAGATCTCATTAACACAGTAAACGAGTCAGATACTGGGTGCCGGTGACAAGTAATCTCTCTCTCTCTCTCTCTTTCCGGGAGATGCGGGGTGCATTACGTCACGTCCACCGGCTATCAGAATGCTAGCACGCAGTAAAAGGGGGAACAGGGGGATCTTATAAGCCGGGCGTGCACCTGCTTTGTGCGCTAAACTAAAAATGACGTTCGGACGACGGTAACGCAGGGCAACCGGCTATTAAAGCGGAACTACTCGGCAAATGCGAATCTTCCTGCTCGAAACAAAGTTTCATGCGTATTTCTGTCGCGCATCACGAACCGACGTCTTTACCTTTCAATCAACGCACGCGCCATACTTTTCGTATTTCTGAAAGGCCTGGGGCCTTATTCTCGAAAAATATCGCGTACTCGGAAAATACTCGGAAAATCTATAATAAATGTAACACACATACATATATACGACAGCATTTTCATACATTTTCGTAAGCGATATTTTTTCGGAAGTACAGCCGCTGACCGTGTCTCGAACGGCAGAATGCGTATGTATGGTCGATGAAATTACAGAATTTGCCTTCGAATTCACGTCCGAAATTAAAACTCGCGGTTCATTCTCTGCCCGGTGGACAATTATTCGGACAGAACGTAATTCGCGTTGGAAGAATTTTCGTGTAACGAATGCGTCGACAAGAGAGAATCTTTTCCACCTTCGTTCCATATATCCCTTTTCGCTTTCTCTTTCCCTCCGCACCCCTCTCTCTCTCCCTCTCTCCGTTCCCCAGTCCCTTCGTTCGTTTCCATGCTTTCCCCTCCGTACATCGTCCCTTTCTAGCTCGTCGCTTCCCACTCTCGGCGTCTCCATCTCTTCGGCCGTCGCGTCGACCGTTTTGTACTGGAACGCACGCAGGATCGATATCTCAGAGTCCTATATAAAAGTCTATAAAAGCAAAGTGGAAATATGCGCGAGGGAGACGACCGTGACAAACGCGCGGAAATGGGGAAAAAATAAATTAATTAAGGGCGACGCCGCTGCACGTATCGGCGCTAGACGCCAGCGCGAGACCTGAGAGACCTGAGAGACCTGAGACCTATATCTCGTTTAGAGAGCCTCGTCGGAGAGAAAGCTACGGAACTTGGGAAGGAAAGAGCTCTCCGTGAGCTTGCCGTGGCAAAACCATCGCTGCTATATGCTAGGTATATCCCGTGCGAAAGCGACTCAACTTTGTCATCGTAACCGATCGCTCAATATTATGCCAAAAAAAAAACTCGTTTCTTATTAAATAACAAGACGTCCAAGTTGAAACATCAAATCTAAAATTATAATTTGAAAAAATAGCATTCCAATCGAATTCGAAAGAATTTCAATCAACGTGCGTTGATTTTGTAAAATTTTTTTATAAAACTACGGAAAGGATGATTTTGCTCGAGTATCTAGAAAATTTAGCTAAAATATACAGATCTGAAAATAATTTTGTTAGACTATCAAAATAATTAAACGTAGGAATTTCAAGTATGACGAGGAATGCTGCAAAAACTTTTGACATTCTTGCAACCAAGAGTTTAAGCATCCTAATTATTTAGATGGTTGAACAAAATTATTTTCAGATCTGTATCTAGCTAAACTTTTAGATACTTGAGCAAAACCATTCTTTCCGTGTATAATCTCGAATGTCCGAAAGTTTATCTGTGATTTATAGAGACGTTAAATTAAATTTAATTAAAAATTATACTATCGTTACAAACACAACGCATCATTAATCATCCGTGTTATATTAATTAAGATACGAAACGCGAATGTGTTATGTGACAACATTCATTTCTCAGCCTCCGACTGTATAAGATTCGTAATCATCGTATTCTCCAGTATAGACCTTCGGTTAACGCGATTCGCCACTCGAGCCTCTGAAAATTGTCGAGAGTTTACAATGCGTTTTACTAATCTAAAAATTACCGCCCGGCGGCGGGCGGACATGTGCCCTTCATTATATACCTCGATATACCCTTCCCTCGCTTCAACTTTCTCTAAAACCGTCTTGCCAGTCGGCGTCTGCGTCTCGTCTAACTGCACAAAGAAAGAAAGACAGAGAGGGAGAGGGAGAGGGAAAGAAGGAGACGCGAACCGTGCAGCTCGCACGGGCGGCCATCTTTCCTCACGCTTGGAAAAGAAGAACGACGGACTCGCCTGACGGAGTAACCAGCAGCGTGGAGTTTACGCACACCAACGCCAATGCACATTGCACACCGTGTAACGCAACGCTCACGCACACAATCAGGCTGACAACAAGCCGTTATACGTTATACCTGGAGAGGATCGAACACCCGCGCGCGGTCAAAACTTGAAAATTACCGGGCCATGTTTCGCAAGAAATGTCCTCGCGAGAAACAACCGCACCGAGAACAGATCTAGTCAAAATAATCAGAATTCTGGTTGCCTCAATCTACTAGAATTCTAAATAGATTTAGCTAGTTTCAATTAATCCAACCAGACATTCTTTTCAGTGCGTCTTCAATTTTTTAAAGAAATCTCGTAAAGGTTATTAAATTAAATATTGCTTCAAGATATATTAGCGTGTGTGTTGATTTTAATCTCTCTATAATTTAGTGGAGATGTTTCGTATTCCGTCGTGATGCTCGTCATAATTCGAAATATTGAGAAATATTGCTTGCGATAATTATAGCGGCGTATTAACGTGACTTTCCGGAGTAATCGGAAAGTATGATGTCCCATTAACCTGACACTGCCTTTCCGGTCATTCTAGACTACGTACTTTAATAAGCAAGACAGATACCGGCGAAATATCGTTAACGTGGATACGAAATGTCGCTAGAAGAAGAATGACGTTATTAACGGCGCGTTCCGCCGGTCTCGCCGAAGCTCGTGAATACATTCAGCCTTGGATATTTTCATACGCTAGACCGCTCGCGCGAACGCGCCCGCGAGCTGCAACTAAATTACGGTAATTGCAAACTTTCTCATTGACGCGTACACGTCACGCGTGTATTCCACGCACGCACGCACGCACGTTGCGCCCCCGACGGCGTTGCGGTAATTAATGCCACAACAGACCGATGGTCCTCAAGAAACGCAGGTGTATCCACCACGGTGTAGCGATCAACGGTTAATTTCGCCTCCCGCGTTTGTGTTTATATTTGTGAGATTCAAAAACGAGAAGAGCAGGTTCGGTATCATTACGTACACATCTTCATTTCTTATATTAAAAAATAAGTTTGAGCCGTGACGCTGTGGATGGTGGAAATAATTTTTGGAGGATATCAACGTAAACCAAAGGTGACAGGATAAGTGAAGGCGATTCAGATTTACTTAATACCGTAAGAGTTACATTCGGCAATGATACGTAAGCGACATATTTGCAACTACATGTTTGTGTAAATTGACTTATTCTATCTAGAGATAAAGAGGATGACCGACCGATATGAAGGTTGAAAAGTCTGGTTTTATCATTGTTAAAGAATACGAAACTTTGCGTTGGCTCACACGCGCTTCGTCTTATTGTTATTAGAAATAATTTTCTTTAACGTGGTTACGATGGCAACGAGCATAACAGTGTTGTACAGTAAGGCAAACTCTATCGTCTCTTACGAATATTTTTTTTATTTACTTCGTTTGCGACGCGTCCCAAATCCACGACGTTATTTTTCATGTCCGATACTTTATGTGGATTTAACTCAAACTTGGAAATTCCAAAGTTCAACTAAACCTGGACCCGAGGCTAAGTTTATACCTATCGATCTCGCATTAACAATGCGAGAAGAAGAAACGGAACGTTGGTAAAAGGATTATGTTGAGGCTTACAAATGCATCCCTTTCCTTCTATCGATATTTTACTATTTTCCCCTGGTCGCCCGCACGTTTGGTTCGATTGAAAGTTGAACGGGA
The DNA here is from genome assembly GCF_001594075.2 of Trachymyrmex cornetzi. Taxonomy (NCBI): domain Eukaryota; kingdom Metazoa; phylum Arthropoda; class Insecta; order Hymenoptera; family Formicidae; genus Trachymyrmex; species Trachymyrmex cornetzi. The sequence continues at coordinate 814,823 of NW_017300245.1, forward strand.
GGAAGGAACGTGAAACTTGGCGACTGTTTTCAAACTATTATGGATTAACCGCATTTTACATTGGGTCACGCCACCAACGGTAGTAACGGCAGTAACGGCAGTCACACGAGCCAGCGAGAGAGAAAAGAAAGAAGGCAGAAGGAAGAAGAAAAAAAAAATGGAAGAAAAAGTGACTCACCGGTAATGACGTCAGCCGTGGAAAGCGAACCGGATCTGAAGTTTTCCCGCGGCAGACGGCGCGGGCGGTCGATCCACCGGCACCGGCGCGGCGATTCGATTCACCGGCCCGGCCTGGCCGGGCGGGGACGACGTCGACGACGATTCTTCTTCCGTGTAGCAATTACGAGGCACACACGCGCGCCCGTACACATATGGTACACACACACGCGGGGCGGCGCGTATCCTATTTAGAAAATTCGATCGGCCGATCGATCCGTGAAATCCGCGACGCCGCTTCGTCACTCCACAGCATACTTGGGTGTAGGCGAGCGTGCGCGCGCGCGCTCGCTCGCGGAGAAAATTCCTCTTCTTTCCTATCTCTTTTCAGCTCACCTCCGTGCCACTTGTTTCCCTCCCTCCTTCCTCTTCTCCTTCTCCTCCTCCTCCTTCTTCTTCCTCTTCTTCTTCTTCCCGCTTTCTGCCTGTCGTCGCACTGCACCGCGCACTGTCGTCTCACCCGCACTGTCTCCACGTGCACTGTCACGCGGCACCGCACACACGCGTCGACACTGCCCGTAGAATCGCCGAAACTCACGTCTCTTCCTCTTCTTTCGCCGCCTCTTCTTCGTGTCGCCGCTTCCGCTGCGATCTCTGCAGGAAAGACGAGGTCATGGGAAACTTGCGAGTTAATCGCCGCCGAGAACGTAGACGAGAGACGACGATCAACGACGCTATTCGACGCTATTCGCAGGGAGAACTCACGCGCACGCGCCCGCGCCCGCGGTAAACTGCGGCTAACAGAGGGCTGCTCAAAAGCTGCAACTACAAAGCGACGCGCACTCGAAAAACCCCGAAAAACTTGGAAAAACGGACAAATATTTCCTATTTCGCCCTAGATATTTCGAGACATCTGCGCCTCGACTATTTTGTAAAATTCACACTTGCGAGATTATTTCTACCTAATCATGCGTATTTATCATTCTTATATTGTATTTCGCTGTGTCCGAGTTCGTAGGGTAACCGTCCGTTGTTTATGTTATTATGTCATGATTTATTTTTATCTAAATAAATTTGTAAGTCAGGAGAGTAAATTTGGACGCTGGCCACGGATGCCAAACAACTCTAATTACGAAGGGTTTCCTAGGTTAGTACACCTCGGTTACGCAATCAGAGTATTTCGAACCGCGCCACGTTTATCGTCGGCTTCATTTTACGGACGAAACGGACCAAGTAACCGCGACACGCGTTGTTTAATCGAAGAGCGTTGCACCGACCAACAGTCGCACATACGCGTGTCATCATACATATAGAAGACGCACGCACGCACGACGCGTGTCCGTCACGAATTGAAGATGCAAGTATATGATCCGCGCGCGCGTTATTAATATCGAATTATATGCCGATATAGCAAGTCTCAAGAAATAAATCCTCCAACACGAAACGTAACAGATTTTCAATCTAGATTTTTATATATAAACTTGAGCGGTTTAAAAATATTGGAAGCGTATATTGCAAATTTTCTATGTTTTATGCAGATGTTGCAGAGTTACAACACTATCGAAATCGCTATAAAAATCAAGTTCAATATTACGCTCCGATTGGCATTTTTACGTCGTACAGCGTATTTCCGATCTTTTGTTTGTATTTCGATCTAAACATACGTTCGTTCGTTTCTAACAATGTAGATAAACTTTAATCTCAGTTCAATTTATTTTTTATCTTTTTCTATAGTTCTAAGAATTAGAAAAAAATAAAGAGTAGGTCAAATCGAGATTGCAATTAATCTACATTGGTAGAGATGGATATTAAAAAAAAAATAATAATAATAATAAAGAGTAAATTGAACGAAAATAAAAATAAAAGTACATTGGTTACGCGCGAGAGACACGCCGCGCCGTCGCCTTCGAGCAGCCAGTCGTTTTAACCGACTGACCCTATCGACGGCGAGCGATTAGACTGAAGCGTAGTGCTCGACTTCCGGTTCAGCTGTTCGCACAAAGATCCGCATGTTTCTCCGACCCGCGTGCCTCGCGCCACAGTGTTTTGTTGCCCGTCGCTTGTTTCCGCTCGGTATGCTTCGTCCCGCTTCGTCCTACTCTCAGTTATCCCCACTTTCTCTCTCTCTCTCTTTCTCCTACCGTATCGCTCGCCCCACCTCGTTCCCCCGTTGGCGCTCAGAAGGTAGGCGCACCTCGTGCGCCCGAGAATTTCCTCATTGACCCGCGCGCTCCGTATTCCACCTGCGACTCGTCATCACCGTTATTAATATCGTACCCCGTTGCCGCCGCGCGGACCTCGTTATCGTTCCCACGGCGGGAATCGCGCTACCGTCGTCACCTCCGTTTTCATCGCCAGCGTTGTTGACGGTCGCATAAAACCCTCCTTCCGACAAAATTGGGCAAGGTGCAGCCGAATTAACGATCGGTAGATTTATCGGACAATTGCAAATTAACGATTAAGTAATTAGCATCATGCAATCATGATTAACAAGCAGCTACCTACGGCTTAAATAATCATTAATTACGACTTTTTAAGTAGGAAACACGCGAGTACATCAGTAATTACAATTGGATTGAAAGGTTGACGTGACATTTAAAAAATAACGAGACTACTCGGTAAACTAGCGCGGTATCTTGCGTTTGATAATCAATAGGAAATTATGATTAAAGAATTTTACGTCAATCAATCGCAACGCAGACAAGTTAAACACGACTGTCAATAGTGTCAATAGTGTCATTCGTATGTTTCACACGATAACAACAATTTCAATAAATTCGTTCGTTCCGGTTACATGTAAATATATTCTCTCGAATGTTCCATTTTATGATGACGTATCATACGATGTTTTGCATACTGCTCTGATATTTGATATTTATTTTGTACGTTTCATTCACAAACTCACAAGAGGAAAGGGAAAGAAAAAAAGAGAAACTGGAAAATCCTGAAAAACATTCGCGAAAGAGTTGGAAAAAAACTGCAAGGAGGACAACGCTCTCTCGATCTCGTGCGACGAGATCACAACGAATGATCCCTTTCTCCTTCCTTCCCCTTTTACGCGGTCAGACACGACTCTCCCGATACCCTTCGCGTGCCGCCGCCGCCGCCACCGCCTCCTCGTTTGCTTCTCCTCGTCGTCGTTTCCATCCGACACGTTGCGTCGAGTACCGACCCCAGTGCCCGAGAATTCTCCTCTTTCGACAGGCACCCGGTGACCGGAGCAGCGATTCTCCTGTGAAACAAAATATATCTCTCATTAAAATATATTTCAACGATGCTAATCAACAACCAGTGATTAACGGCGGATTAATTATTCCGGGAAATGAAATCGCTATAATATATGCGTATTTCTCTCTCTCTCTCTCTCAATTCAAATTTTTACTCCAGAATATCCTACTCCGTAAAATTATTATTCCGATCGAATTATTCAAATCCTCGACATTTTCTTTTTCTAAAATCATTGCAGATTGCAGAAAATCAACGCAGAAATGGAATCGCAAATTAGAATTAATCGTACAAGGGGTGAATGAGAGAAAATAAAAATAAATTGCTTGAAAATAAAAATAAATGCGTCTAGCGTCTGGACACCATGGTGCACAACCGTACAATATAAGCGAGTGACAAAGAAATTTAAAAGAATTCGCTTAGTTAATTACGAGCAGTATTAGAATGATGCTTTCATTGACTATTCGGTTTCCACTTCTTTTTCTCGGATATACTAGTAGAAACTAATTACGTTACAGACTCGGCGGTGGGCACGATAGGAGGTCACGCGATAACGAACGAAACACTTGTAACTTCACAGAATATTCTATGTTTCGGTCTCTCTCTATTTTCCGCGTAATCGACGGCAATTACGTTCCGTGTATTTCCATGTATTCTAACCATAAATGAGGATGAATTAACACGCAAATGAGTGATTGAACGTAAACCGGTATAGTGGAAAAAAGAAAAAAAAACAAAGATGCGCGTTGTTAGCATCGATTTTGTACGTCATTTATCATTATCTGTGAGGTTGATAAAGGCGGACTGAAAACACCAGATGTGTGGTAGAAAGAAATTACGGTTGCATCAAGTTTAGGATAAGTGTTCAATAATAACCGGTTATTGACCCGCTATTATATGCACGGTTTATAAATTCAAACAGCTATATAAAGTACAGAAGAAACATAATGTAAAGTACATGTAGATAAGTTCTAGAAATGAATGTACATCATCGAAATATAATGTAATATTATTCGGACATATAAAATATATGTGCTTGACAGTTTTGCGTATTTTCTAACAATTTTATATCCGTATCTATACAACATAACTCTGTAAATATAAATTCAAATACCCAATGCTTGAAGCAACTTTGAAAAATGTCAAGTTTCCGTGAGAAATTCTTACAACAAGGACATTGTTAAGAGTGAAGTTTTCGTTTAGAATTTCTCGCGTGAAAGTGCAAACTATAACCTGTACGATAAACAAAATTTGTAAATCTTGGTCGTGCAAGTCTATCGGCCCGGCGTCCGACGCGACGTAAAGAAACGTAATGTATTTCGCAGGAAATCCGCAGCAGCCGACGGAGATACGGCAATTACGGTCGGGATACGTGTACCAAGCACGCAATGGGGGCGATCGATCTCGCGCAGTGGGAAATACTGCGGGAGAAAGCATCTGACACGCGTTTGCGAATTGCGCCGCCCGCACCGCGGCCGCGGCCACGGCCGGTGCCGGTGCCATATCCAAGGAACCTGGGTCGATTCGCTGCTGTGTTGAATATGCAACAATAGCAAAAATGGCATCAGCTGTGCAGGACAGCTTACCATCGATCTTTTTGTTACGCGGCTCAAAACAACGGCAGTGCCGCCTCTCTCTGCGATCAAATAGAAATTGAAACTGAAACTATTTTGAAACGTTCGTCCAAAGATGGTAATCTTTAAAGTTGAAACTTTACCACGTTCAGAAGAAAGTTGAAGAGAAATTCAATTATGATCAAAATAAAATTTTAATATCATTCAAGCTTAATTTCAGCTTGAAATAATAATCATCGCACAGTTCACAGTTACTCTCATTTGGTTCAAACAACGGTACTTTATGTAACACTTTCAATTTGCTTAAATATGTAAGAACTTAACACGATACAAATCTGAAGATAATTTTGTTAGACCGTCAAAACTGATTGCTGGAATGTTTAAACTTTTTGCAATATTGTTCATCATGCTTGAAATTTCTACATAATTATTTTAATGGACAAAATTATTTTCAAATCTGTTCTCTAGTTAGATTTTTTAAATAGTTTAGCAAAATCGTTCTTTCCGTGCCGTGAAAGTGCAATATAATTTTCACTAGAGTGAGGAAATTCACGAGTGTGGAAATTAGTCGAGAAATCTCGTCGTGTGAGCAATACGAATGCAAGGATTTATGCATACGATACCAAAGAACAGACGATCTCTCGATAGCGTTAATCGCGAGCAAACGGAACGCGCGCGATCGAAAGTTTTCTCGAGACTTAATCGCACACCTCGTATTATTACGGCTCTCGCGCGGTATAAGTTGAGTCATCGCGTATAGTAGTGCACTAATGGTCGTCCACCTTGAGGATGTTTCCTTTAGGGTACCTTACGTGGCCAACTCCCCCACCTTGTTCGTCGCGAATACAACGCGATCGGTCTCGCGATACTCGCGCGTCGACTTACTATTCAGAGTATTCAGGCGGCAGGCAAAGAACAATGACGCAAGAATTGGGGCTCTCGCGCAATTCCGCGACACTTTCGCGAGAACGTCGAGAATCAACCTACAGAAGAGAAGCGACAAATTAATTTAAAGAATATCGCAAATAGAATCCTACCAGCATCGATGTTACTTTCTCCGGAAACGTCAATAATTGATTTGTAATATTTAGGAATTTCTAGTTCATTAGATCAATAAAAGACTCTTGCATTAAAGAGAAAATAACTTGACGAGTTGTTTATATTTAACATAGAGACTGCACATCTGCGCACTTTCTCTATTCGCTATTATCTCTTCCAAGGGGTCCATATATAGATAATATTAGAGACATAATATAAATAGCTAAAATAAATTAGTGCGTATATTCTCACTGACCATTTATTTTGCTACGGTCGAAGGTAAAGTACGAGCGCTAAGAATACTCGGTGGTATCGAGAGAAGACGGAGTGTACTTGAATAATACGCGTTTCACACATAAGTGGTGCGCTAGGCGTACGTGTGTGTGTGTGTGTGTGTGTGCGCGCAAAGCTCTTTCGCAGTGACGCAGCCGGACTGGAGGACATCTTATTGGCCGGCTAACGTAAACACGCGTATAAGCACACCCCTTGTCCCCTTACATCATAGAGTCGAGATATCTTTTCCGATCCGATCCGATCCCCCTTCCTCCAGTCCATCCTTCTCCCCCTTCCCCCCCTCCGTAACCACTCCCGCCCTCGCATCTAGCTTCACCCATTCACCGCCGCGCCGGTGCGCAGGGTCTCGCATCTCTTTCACCCCACTCCTATCGCCACCGCGCTCTTCTCTAACCCCCTCTTGCCCCTCGCCGACCGTTCGCGAAGCCCGAGAACCCAGCGCAGGCCGCAGCGAGGACTGCGACGAGCGACGAGTATTCCGCAGCGCGCGACTCAGAGTCTCCTCCCTATGTGCACTCTCTGCACAAACAACTCGCCACACGCATGCGAGTTCCACTTCACGGCAGTGCTGCACGAAGGAAGAGGAAAAAGAGCTCATTTCGTACAATGACGATGATGACGAAGAGGATAAAAACGGTTATCGCGCGGCGTGTAACCCTCGATTGGCTGACCTGACGGCTGACGGGGTGGTCCATCTTACGATTCGGACCTGTACGTCTGCTCTGGACGCGCGACTCCGAAATCGAGTCAGGAGGGAGGAGTCTGTAAATCGCGCGCGCATATATATATATATATATATATACATATATACAGGCTTCACGAAATATGTTAGCAAAGTTTCAAAGTTTCTTTTCTTCATAGAGATATCTACCTCGAATTTACTCCTCGATAAAAATAAGCCAAGTTATCGATGTTAAAAATACTTGGTATAAACAAGGTATCGATCGACTCGAGGAAGTATCGAAGCGTTTCTGCCTACGCGTACCTATATAACCATTCAACGTCTTTCGCGAGTGAATGCATTATATACCCGAGTATTTATACCGGATTGATTAAAGAATTTCAGAGTTGATAATAAGAAAATTAAAAAAAAGTAACGCAAATCACCCGACCAACTGTCGTCGGATCGCGCGTGAAAAACAATTCGCGGAAATCGACAGCTTAACGGGGAAACATATCTCGAGCATTCCAACGCACCGACATCCTTGACAGGAGCCTTGACTTTTCGGCGAAGCGGAGCGTGCGTTGGCGGGTTTCGTAAGCAACAGCCGTGCTCGCCCGCTTCCCTTCCCTTCCTTTCATCGGCGAGATATCTCGCACGTTCCTCTCGCATCTCTTTGCTACGCGCGCGTATGTACTCGTACACTTTCGCCCGACTACTCTTTTTCCGGACGGTATCGATTGTAGCGCGAGCGACGGACAGCGCGACGGCGAAAGTAGAGGCGATTCTATATCCGAGCGAAGCGGTGCGGCGCGCGTCAACCTCGCTGATATAACAATGAAAACCGTCAGCCCTTCCCTTCCCTCCCCTTCCCCATGCATGCTCACCCATCATGAATTTTCCCTCTTTAATTCGCCGTCGCGTTAAACTGCCGTCACAATTTTCTGTACCAAACATTCATCGCTCGTCTCGCGTAGCAAATCTCTAACTACTGAATGAAATGGAAGAATGACGAGACATACGAGGAGCGATGAAAAAATATACAAGAGTTATAATTCTCATAACGATAACGTTATATTATATAAAAAATTAGGTGCGACCATTACTATTGTAATTTATTTTATATTTTATCATTATTTCTGTCATTGTCAAATAGGTTACATATTCTTCTCTTTATTAGCTTAATCAAAATGTTTATTAAAAAAAATGTTAACGCACGTCTCGATACAATGAAAGAAAAGGGTAGAAAGATCGATATTTTATCAATGTGTCTAAACTGGAAACCGTCAAAGATACAGGAAGTTGCGGATTATTGCGCAATATTGCAGTCTGCGTCGTCTGCGATCGTATACTTAAACTTTTAGATCAGTTCCTCCAAGCATTGGGAATTCAATGATTTATTTTTCGATTTCGAAGAATAACCCTGTTTGAAACAATACTGTCCAAGACATGTAATTTTGGGCAATGGCTCTCGGTGTGTATCGGGCATTCGTACCTACAATATACGTACTTACTTTCCTTTTCTTAATGGAGAATGAAAAATAAGGAAGGCAAACGTCGAGACACACATTAAGTTTAAGCCTAGAATTACAAATCTTGGACAGCACTGACTTATGCAGTGGTGTAAACGCCACTTGATAACATTACTGATTTACGTGATCGCTCCCCGCTCAGATATATATTTAGAATCACATCGCGTCGTATAAAACACTGTGGCTGTGGAGAGAAAGTTCAGAAACGCCTGTCAAAGGATATTTTCGGATCATTATAGCGTGCATCGCCTATATCGTGCGCGCGCGCGCGCGACAGTTTACGCTTCATTTAAAAATGACGACACGAAGACGACGAAGACGGCCAAGACGAGGACGGTCGCGTTTAGTTGGTAGATATCGACTTTCTCAAAGCACGAGCTCGCGGTAGAGACGACGGTAAATCTCGCGGGGAAAGCAACCATTGGAAAAATTAAAGGTACCGTTCTCGCGTATTAGCAGAGTGGGAGCGCGCCAGGTGGCGGGGACAGGGCAGGGTAGAGCAGGGCTGAGGAGACGACGTGAAAAAAGCGGGACGCGCTCTTGCGCTACTTTAAACCCGGAACGGGCGAGTTTTGCCGCCGTTGCCGCTCTGCCATCGCGCAAGATACCTCTCCGCCGTTATCGATTAAAACGCCCCACCTGCTGGAGGTTATAAAAACCGAAAGGGCCGTTCCGCTTGCGTACTTTACTCTTACTGCACGCGTGTCCGTGAATGTGCCTGTGTGCGATTCGAACCTCGTAAATCAGCGTCGGTCGGTCGGTCGGTTGGTTGGTTGGTTGGTGACCTCGCGCGACGACTCCGACACACGACTAGCAATTATTCATTCCGCGAGCTTCCGAATCTTGTTACATCTCGGATATGACAGCGATATTCTACCTCGCGACTCTGCCCGCTGCTTCACCAGTCGACTGACATTCAATTTTAACCAGTTGTAATCTGACATTCGTAGAATCCCGTAGAATTCTATATTGGCTCTATTATTAAACCTTCGCCAAGCGGCTACAGTCGCGAAAATGGATATTAAATTTATGCACATTGAACAGACATTGTCAACTATCCGATTTTCAAAATTAATCTGCCCTGTGGACGGAAAAAAAAAATTATGCAAAATTTCGATTCCATATTGGATATGGGTTTTCCGTCTCTCTCGGAGAGAATTAACATGTCACCGGCTTGTACTGTTATTAGAATGGACCACCCTGTATGCGTCGGCGATTGCATACGGACGACATACGAACGTTCAGTTCACCACGGCCGGCGCTCGTTGATGCTCCAAGTCAAAATAAACGATGTTCTCCTGTCTTCATTGCCGTCGCCGCCGTCGCCGCCGAAGACGATTTACAAGCCGCGACAGCTTATTTATAATTTTATAGGTTTAGATGTTTACTGTATTAAACACCATGAAATTATTATCCGTACACGTTCTCGCATGCTTACCTCAAAATGTAAGAAGCAAAATACGTTTCGAAAGATTCATCCAGCAAAAAATTTGCGGCAAAAAGTATATCTACATCAACAAGGCGTTCTGTAATCATCAATTCACATCCGTTCGCAGACTTTGACGAATATAATGCCAGTTTCTACCAATGCAGTTAAATTCGAATTTCTCAGTTCAATTAACTAACTCTCCATCTTTTTTCCACTTCTTAAACTAGAAAAAGATGAAGAGTTGGTTGAACCGAGATTAAAATGAAACTGTTGTTATACACATCGGTATAAGAAACGGGCACAACTCTTCATCATTTCGTGGTTCTAAAAATTAGAAAAAGATGAAGAGCAAATTGAACAGAGATTAAAGTCAATCTATATCGGTAGAAACGGGCATTAGAGGACAAGCCGGTATTTTAACGAGCGATGCGTAACGGAGGGGAAAACCGCCTCTGCTCGGCCAAGTTTGTACCCGCGCGGGCGTGTTTTTCACGGCGTGGTTCACGTTGCCGCGCGTGAACGGCGGTTTTTAGAAAGTATACGTCCCCCTCGTCGCCAAATATATTTCAACCGGGGTTATTATTATCTCGCGAAACCCAGAACGGTCGATAGCTCTCCCGTCGTCGTGGCCGTCGTGACTCAAAGTCGAGCGCCGAGCCGAGCCGAGAACAGTCGAATCGAACCGAGCCGAACCGAATCCGAGAGAACGCGCGAGGTCATGTCAACTCTTCGACGTGTGAAAAAGGCGATTCTCTCTCCTCGCGTCGCGATAAAGATGCGAGATGTTAGGCTGGTACAGCCGCGACGCGACGCGACGCGACGCGACGCGACGCGACGCCACGCCGCGACCACCGCGACGTTAATTCGCACGTGACCATTTCGCGTTTGCGACGCACTGAGGTCACGACTCTTTCAACTTGGCGACGACGTGTTGTCGATAATATTGTCCACATACAATTAATCATCGAACAATGAAAAACGCAATTAACGTCGTTAACGTCTATGTTAAATTAGGTTAATTAAGAAAAAATCAAATCAGAGAAAAGAAATTAAAAATTAAAGCTTTATAAATACAACGAGATTTGCGAATAAATCTGCTCTATTTAAGCGACAATTGTATTTAATGTAGCAACAATCAGTTGCAACGTCTGTTTTTATCGATGTGTCACCGGGTCTCATGCAAGTGTTCCACCATTTCGAGCAACCATTGAAGAAGACGTAACGATATATAAATATCCGATCGCGCGACGTATTGCGGCCTAACGGCACGTTAACATTCATTAAAGAAAAAATAAGACCATTAACACTCGCGCGCGTCCCTGAGCCGATCAATGTCGCATGCATACGAATAAGTTTGCACAGTTGCAGCGTCTAACGCCAGACGAAGCGCAAACTAAATAGAATCTAACTTTTTATTTAACCGTTTACATTACGTAAGAAAGGCTGATTGGACGCCGCGGCGCGGCGGGCGTCTTCCTCAGTTGAATATTCCGATCACAAATGCGCCTATATAGTGTGTGCGTATATACGTGTAAATGCACAAATTAAAAGTAATTTCTATAATACACGTCGACAAATTTCTATCGAGTCATTATACTAATTACGGAAATTGAATGTGCGTCGCAAAGATAATAAATTGATAAGAAGAGCTTCGTGTCTTTCCCTCCTTTTTTTTTTCTTATATCTCTTTGATTTTTTACAAGTCGCAAAGTTCAGTTTTTACAAAATCCGCTCATGTCGCACATTGCGAATAACGTTAGCATTCGTTATCGTGCTTGTATCCGACGAGAGCGAGAAATATCGGGCGCAATATCGATTTCAAGCGACGCGACGTCGTGGCGGCTCTGAATAAGTCAACGAACTATAGCCTTCACTTCGATAGGCCGTGTTATTTTCAAACAGGCTTACTTCCGGTACATTTTCCGAACCAGTCTCCCAATTTACGCCGCGAAATAAGATCATCGACGAGAATATTTACAAAATGTCTCTTATATCGCTCGGCTACGCGGTGGGATTCTATTCTCGATATTTTCTCGCGAATGTAACGGAGCGAATGAACGTTTCAATAAAGTCAATTAACGAAGAAACGACGATAACAGCCCGAGTAACGTGACGAACAAATATACGGTACGTTACTTCGAGGTCGCATTAGAAGGTTAATCTTGTATGAGTAATATAGGCTGTAATAGAACCCAAGTTAATGAACTCGTCATTACTCGTCGACGGCGTCAGCACTAATTTATACACATAATCTTTCGTTTTTTCAACAAAACTTTAAATGTATGCGCCAGTAATAGGTGGTGGTGTTCAACAGAAAGAAAGGCACCAAATCTTTAAAAAAAATCAGTTATTTGACGACAAATATTTTTCAAACATATACCAGCAATTTCCAACGCAAAACAATTCTACGGTTCCTTAGAAAAGAAATAAAAAAAAAGTTCGAGGCCTCGAGTCGTCCATATCGGCAAGCAACCTTCTCGCCGCGAAGCCACACAGCCCGACGCGACGGGAGGGACTCTTTCCGACTTTCTCATGTAATAATGACTTACAAGTTCCGCATTTTTTATACTAAGAAACAAAAATTAGCACGTCATATTTTCAGTTTTTTAATATAAAAAATGCGGAATTTTTATTTCAATTCTAAGCAACTGTAGAAAAAATGAAAAATGCTAGTGAAATGTTTTTATTTAAATTGATACAATGTCGTGCTAACTTGACAGATCCCAATACGACCACGTTGCACGAATGAAAGGGTTGAGAAATAGCAGACTAGACTTGCTGAGAAGAGATGCGCGTCTGCGAGTGACACAAAAGAATTCAATTCGCGACAAACAAAATGGGAGTTGTAACGAAGGACGTTGTGATTCCACGCAATACTGTCGCTTACATCACGCCGCTTTAACTCGTTAACAAATAATTTTGCGCGGCCCGGATTCTGCAAAAGGCATGAAGAATTAGTGTCTACCTACCAAAATCGGAGGTACAGAGCTTTGCGCCTCGCGCAAGAGACGGGATTACAGATGCGCGCGCGCGCGCGCGCGCGAGAGATTCTCTCTCTAAAAAAAAAATACTAAATTGCGAACGATTCGATGTAAATGGCAAATTTGGCAAATTAATATTCTCGAAGCAATTTTAAGCGGACGTCGCTGAGATAAGACTTTAGTGTAATGTTCAACCGTCGGAATAGCATCGAAAAGTAAGAAACTCGAAAAAAATAATAAAATTTGCAAAACTGAAGATAATCGTGATAATATCGATTTCAAATACCCTTTTTGCTTGATGTTTATTAATTTTAAGGTTTATCTTTTAATATTGTATAAGTGAAAATCGATCGATGAGACACATGAGTGAAAAAAAATGCCATATTCGTTCAAGACTGTTCTTCATGCCTAATAATATATTTCTTGTGAATTTATACAATTTCCAATTCTAGCTAACTGTGCGCCAATTGTTTATTGGTCTTGAATCCTTGAAACACAGTCCAAAATCGAAGTTGGAATAGTAATATCACAAATTAAATTAACAAGTGATTTAATATTATTATTGCTACAAACATGCATAATGCATCCTAATAACCCGAATCGAAATTTTAGTCCTACATTGAATCTCTTTCAACCTCAATTAAACCTTATAAACCTGTTTTGATACTTGAACAATCAAATAGGACCTCTTTTTAATATTACTTAATTAACAGCTTCTATTTAGAAAACTTCTTTTGAATCTAACAGTAGGAAATTTTTCGATAACTGCCATTTACAGGCTCAAAAAAAATATAGGAGTTCAATTTTATTAGATTAGAACCTATTATAAATCTCTAGAACCTACATACGTCCTAAAACTGAGATTCAGAGTAGTTATAATTCAAAATTTCGACTCGGGAAGCATCTTAAAAACTATCAATAGTTTTATTGCGAAAAGCATTACCCCAGCAGAGAGACATTTGTATTTTTTATTATTTTACGTTTTTTCTTTTTATTCTTGAATATCCCAATGCCCTTACATTTCAAGTTTCGTTAAATAATGAAGTATCATTAGTGCTAACGCTATCGACGAGTATAATGACAAGTTCATTAACTTGGATTACTCGATTATAGTCCTCATTTGTTAATTTTGAAAATTGAACGTTCGTCGGTTTCCACTGTGACTCTCTGCCTCGCGACAGCGCAGCGACAGCCTTCACATCGGCAGATCGATGACTGTATGCGTACGGCAGCACTATGCACTAATACTATACACTGTGGACGGTACCGCAAGTGCTTGTTCGTGCGTGCGCTCGATGGACGTGTTCTTCGTGTGCGTGAGAGCGTGAGAGCGCTTGTGTGCGCGAGCGTGCTTGTGCATGGAACGGGGCCAAACTAGTCGGCCGCGTTTGAAGAAAACCCGACGCCGGTCGAGCGATAATCCATCGGGTTTTCTTCACTCGCAGATGCCTCGCTAGTTTGCCCACATTCGTGAGCGACGAGAAAAAATACTTTTCATTCGGAAACACCTGTCCTTTTGAACTAGAGACGTCTCTTTCCTCACAACGAAACCGGTGGAAACCCGCAATAACTGTGCCGACTAATCGATACTTGACAGATTTTTAACTATCGCGAACGACGAAAAATTCGCAGTACAGAGTAACGACGTGCGTAAACGTGTTACTCCAGCGTTACTGCATGATAATCATTTCGATTCGACTTTGATCTCGAGGAAACTAAGCGACGTACTCTCGGCGAGTCAAAATAACGTTGAATTTTCGCTTAGTCGAGGAAAATAAGAAATAACACACAAGAGAAAAGATATTTCTCTCGCGGAGCGATTTGATGATTCGCCTGTTTTCTCGCGATACTTACTTGCGAAAGATTGATTGTATATTCGTAAAGGAGTCGGCGCCATCGCTAATAATTGCAACAGCGCTCCGATTATTTGCCAAAACTCGAGTATCGTACTTCTTATCCGGCGATACGCGGCATGCATGTACGCGCGTGTGTATATATATATATATAATGTGTGTGTGTGTGTGAATTTTTACAGTTTATATACCATCTGAATCACGCATGACAACGCAAAAGTCTGATAAACGAGAGCGTCATATCTTTCGATATAAATTTTTCGCCGAACAGGAAATCGCTAATGGCTCGACTTCAGAATAAAGTAACGTCGCAAAGTAGCAAGTTCGACGGGATCGATGCGAATCTACGCAAATGTGGATTTACTACCGCGCGATATCTCGGAATGGCCTTCTCTTCGGCAAAATACCAAATTACACATCCAAATTCCAAATCCACTGACGTTAGGTTACACAACGAACCAATGAAATTTTCGTAAGCTTTCAAAAAATATTTGTTATCACGTAAACTGTAGAATTACGTCATCTCTTTAATACATAAATAAAAATAGTATAATCCAAATAACATGTAATATTTAAAACTATGCAAAATGTTGACTGTGATAATAAGATGTTTCAACGTGAAAAATAATTATATAAAAATATAAAAATCTTTATATATAATTCACGCACGTATCGCAGAGCATTAATGTGTTAACTAAAAATAATTAACCTTCTCTTATCATTAAAATTGCAAATATGATCGTATACCGAGAAAAATTGTTTGTTTCAGCGAAATGCTGTAATGCTTTCGGATGTTGCGGTGTTGCCAAACTCTTTCTCTCCTCCCCCCTCTCTCCCTCTCTTTGGAAGATACAGGCGTAGGTAGATCTGGCAACGTAGCAAGAAACGTTGTTGGCTGGCCGTGCTCAGTTTTCATGACACGCGTTACTCTAACCCTTTTCGAGACTCTCCTGGTACACATCCCAATGCCAGTCGAAAGATTCAGAAAATTTATAATTTTCTAAGCGCATGTAATCAGTTTTTATTTGCAAAATAATGTTTTTTGATACAAGCTTTGTCAATGGTATTCGCAAAAAAAAAAAAAAAAATATTGCAACCTGTACATAATTCTGTATTTTTTTTATATTTCGCTTATATGTGTTGTAAACTAGTTTTAAATAAAAGCTTTCAGAAAGAAATCTATTATATAAATAATTCTATTGAAAAAAATTGCAATCCTGCGGTTACAGCACTTTCGTTTTGTGCTATCCGCGTTGTATTGGTGGTATAAACATATACTTTCATGAGAGAATGAATTTTATTTTAATTATTCATAATAAAAATGTAGAGGAACAGAGAGAGAGAGAGAGAGAGAGAGAGAGAGAGAATTATTCAGAAGCGAAATTTAAAATTCATGCAATTTCAACGAATTTACTATTTCGCAATAAAATCTAACCACTTGAGAAAAACGGAATCGCAACGATTGATGCAAGGTCAATTCTTATGTGCAAGTGTTGGGAATTGAAGTTACCGAAATTGTAACGAATTTCTAACTCTGACCGGAAACATGTGTGAACGAGGACGAGGGGAAGTTGTTTGTCTTTTCGGAACAGAAAAAGGCGAACGTAGATATAGGCGTGTCATTGCGCGACAACGCAAAATTACGCAATTGTTCTGCTATCGGAAGGCTAGTCCTGATGATGAGAGAGAGAAAGAGAAAGAGTAAGAAGAGACGGAGAAATTAACGAAATGTATACGTACGATAAAACTGATAGTTTGCTAACGCAGCAGCTCTCCGTAATTAAGCGAGCATGAAGCCTTACGAAATATTCTCTGGCTGTCGATAGCGAAGCTCATCATTTAACGTACATCCGTGTGAGATTGAAAACATATTTTTTATTGAGAATTTTTGAGAATTTACAACTTTAAATCTCAAAGTCGCAAATCACGTTTGTTTATCTTGAGACTCCAAGAAATGATGTTTAAACTCGGATTTTTATTTTCAGATTAGACTCAATCTCACTTAACTCGATAATGTAAAAATTATAATTTTTTTTTAGCTATGATTAATCACCAAACCGATATTTTTGTAACTGTAAAACTATTCACTACAAAGCTATTAGTTAAATAATTAATCGTAAGTAAAAAAAAAATGCAATTTTTACATGTTAAGTCAAGTCTAAATTAACTAGAAAATGAAAAACCGAACTTTAGAGTCGTAATTATGTACTTGAAACATAGAATTCTACGAATTACAAAAAAAAATCCGCAACTTATTCTCCAGACGATCTTGCACAATGACGTGGTATCACGATGTAAATCGCTAAAATAAGCGGAGCAAATAACGCTGCAAATACAAAATAAAAATCGCTGTTGAAACTTTAGTGTTTACCGTATTCGAGGCATGGTAAAAAGTCTAATAATTCGCTCGCGCGATATATCCACAACTTCTTGCGGCGTAACCGAAAAAGTTTTCGATCGAGTTGGCCCAGCAAGCGTGCGACGTTTCCACGTAAGATCGACACAATCGCTCGTTGTTTTTCTCGATTGAAGTATGCGGCAGATAACCGATAAAGGAATCCGTTCGTCGCACGAACTTACATAACGGTGGGCGTGTACTCGAAATTAAATGCTTCGAGTATTTTTCGTATTGAGGACGATTACGCATGGGTGTATGTGTGTGTACGTGTGAATTTTTTCTATTTATCTTTCTCCAGATAGCGAGCGAGCGTGTACTTTCGTGCAGTATGAGATACCTAAATGTATAACAAAGATCCATGAAAAGCCGGCTCTATAAGAGCTGCTATAAGCACGTTGAACGTTACTTTCCACGTAAAAGGGAAAAGATTTAGGCAAAGGTATTAACATGGCATAACGCATGAGAGATGTGTTAAATTGTATTGCGCGTATTTAAATAGCTAAATGATTAACTATAAATAAAGAAAAGAATAGAGCTTTGAGAAAAAAAATTAAATATTAAAAATTGTAGATTAGACGACAATAATAAATGTAATCATATTCATTAATCTTCGTTAAACAAGATTTCCTCGTTCATTATTAGATGAATAATAATTAACAGAATAATCCCATTTTGTTATATAACTGATTTGCAATAACTTTTATCGTATCAGATACGCTTACAGCAATATTAAATATTCAAAAATCTAGATACTGCAAGGTATTTAGATACGCGATGTATTATTCAGGGATATCGTGAAATTAGAGCTTTCCTAATACAGCACAAACACTCTTGGCGGAGGCCAAGAATGTTTCGCGCACGACAGCTATCTTGTAAGGTCGTTTCGAACTGGCCAACGTATACAGGGTGTATCGAATGTCGCGCACTTTCTCTTGGCGAAACGGACGCTAAAGGCCAAACTGAGTAGAATGTTGATTGCTTCAATGTCGGGACATCTATTATCATGCACAGAGAAAACGCGACAAAGTAATATCACCGAAATTTCGATCCGAGAAAGGAATGATAAGGATTCGATCAAAATTATAAATTAACAAGACTCGCTGAATGTGATTATAATAGTTTACGTTTTGACGGTAGCATTTTGTGCAAATTGTAATTAATCCAACATTACGTAAACAAAAATTCATTAATTCTTTTACAACAAATAGTTCCAAATGCATCAATTTGTTTGCATCAACGCTTGTGAAATATATCATCATCCATTATTGTTCGGAAAGTTTTAACTAAAATTTAACTTTTAATTATAATTCGTTATCTAAAATAGATCTCTCCCCAGAGTATTGAATCTTAGCTGGTGAAAAAATACAGTTGCAGTAGAGTATTAAAAACTTTATGAGCAATGGAGGTTTTCCGACAGAATTTTTGTCAAGCAAAAATGTATAACATGTGCATACATTTATCGAGCTAAAATGATTTAAAGGAAAATATGTTTTTGATATTTAACAAAACTTTCAAACGTATAATATTCGCGAAATGAAAGACGTAATTTATCTTTCGATTGCCGTCGGCAATAATTCGACGATGGCAGTATCGACCTCCTCGTGCAACGATTCGACAAGATGAAACACTGCGACTGTAACGTCATCCATTATGTCGGAATTTGCTGTGCGCAAACTAATATCGTCGAAAATATCATCATCCGAGACCTTTCCTCTCCCTTCAAACTCAAGTCTGCGACTCTTTAATTTGACGAACGCGATTCCGAGATTCAAATACGTGCGTGCTAACGTACGTCAGAATATAGTATTATAGCTACCACCTTTTATTTGCGGTAAAACAATAAACTAATTAGGTATCTCGACTGTTAAATTGAATTCTATTTTAAATAAGGCCACATTGAAATTAACCGACAAGGTCTCTGTTTCCAACCACACTTTCTCCATTTTGTTGTATTTTTATTCCTTTTTTTTTTCATTTTCCTCGAATAACGAACGTTTATTCATTAGCTTCATTTTAAACACGGAAAGTAATAAAGAAAAGATACGAACAGGATATGGACGTAAAAAGAACATAAAAACGATAACTATTCACAAAAATTCTATTCCCATTAGGTGTACTTGACACTTTTTACGCTTAAAATAAAATATCACACTCGTGGTCAGGTGAGTGAGAAAAAGAGAGAAAGAGAAAACATGGTGAGAGATGGTAAAATATAGATAGATAAGGTACAGGCTTGTGCGATAAATTACAGAAAAAACAAATCTCTTTCGAAGCAAGAGCGGAGCTCTTGCGTTAAACATAGCAACCAAAGTCATTGATAATTTGTTTGTACCGTATAGGTTGTCCTGCGCGCGATTGTTTCTGACTCGTGCCACTTTCACTTTCGATCTACCGAGTAATGAACCACAGGCCGAAAAACGAATGACTGATAACTTTGTTGGACTGCATAATGCAATTCTCAAGGAACAATGCGACCGAATCAATGTCGCAAAGGCTCGTGAAGGATCGCGAGCCGTACGACGACTCGTACATATGCTTGGCAGCCAACGCCAGGGTTTAAATTAGTAACACCGTGCAAGAAAATCATAAGCAATCGGGACGGTCTGTCTGTGCGAGTTATGAAAGATTAGCAGCAGAATGAACGATCAAACTGCTATTCGCGACGGAAATCCCTCACAACTGGCGCGTTTACCAAAAATTTACGTTTGAATCGACGAAAATAATCAATTTCCAATTCGGGAAAAATCAAAAGAGAAATTGTAAACTTTTTCATCTAAATTGTTCTAACTCGCAGCTGATAGTTTTATAATTAAAGCTTGAGATATGCAGAAACAACCAGGTAATTCGAAACGCGATCAAACTTTTGTTCGGTTTATGATTCAAGAAAAATTCACGCTAAGAAAATCACAGGACAAAACTTTATCTAATGACTTTGTTTAATGACCTTGTATACAGGTCTTGATCGAATCGTACGAATTGATCTTTCAACGACCAAATTTTCGGAATTGCGACGCTTCTGTAATTATCACTTGCACGTATCATCACTCAAGTTGTTTGGCAAATATGATTAAATGCACTTTTCGCACGAAAGAACCACGACCGAGCCATCATAGGACAATTTAAGTTCGCCAACTTCAAATCGAGACAAGATCCGATATTGGGCAACCATGATGTATTTATGAGAAAAAATGGGGAATTGAAAGAAACATTGTTTAACACAAACTTAAGTTAATACGAACATATCGGTGTAATCATGTAAAATTGAGATCCATTGTATCCTTCCGGAAATTTTAGGCACATTTCATTTGTCACTTGCTCCACGATTGAAAGGCAGTGCTATGCGGAAATGGGTCTTAATGGGTCGACCACCGAGCAGAAAATTTCGAGTGAATTAGAGAGATTTAAGACGCGTGCATAGCAGCTTCATCAATCAGTTATACCATTCAGTATAAACTCGGCTGTTTCACTCTTGCGAATGAATTTTTGCACGTTTTAACGTCTTTACATAGACACTGTTGCCTTGTCTAGTCTCTCCGGATGGATACAAGCGAATCTTGAACGTCATACGGACGACGCGTGCCGTCGGCTTCGGCGATGAGGGAGCGTCGCTTCCGGCACGCCGAATTCGACGCCTCGCGGCGTCCAGATTTCCACGAATCCAGAAGAGAAGCGAGTCAGATAAGCGACAGTCAGATATCGGGCCTCGTTATCGCGCGTTTCCTCAAAAGAGAACCATTTTTTCCTCTCGAAAACGGTTATTTCTCCGTATCGCGGGAGGCACAGTACCGCTCTTTCATTGTCAATCAAAGAGAGCCGAGAGCGAGGTTGACTCTCCCGCTGGTTCGGTCCTCGCTTCCCCGCTGGATCCGTATTCCGTGCATCGCATCGGGGGCACCATAAAACGTATGTGATATACGTACGTAGCCGAGCGTCTCCCGGTTGGTTGGTTGGTCGGTCGGCCTCCTCTCCTCGCTATCTTCAAGTTCACACGCGGAGCGGCGGCCACGCCGAGATATCTCCTATTAATAGGCTCGTTATTTTCGGGGCTCTTGAAACACCGCGGCGCGGTATTTGGGGGGTGCGAGCGCCTCGCCACTGCTGGACCCCGGAGACTCCCCGGGCACACAAAAATGCGACCATCGGTCACACATCACTGAGAACACAGAGAGCGCCGACGGGACGTTGACGAGGACGATGATGACGGTGGTGCAGGTGATGACGACGGCGACGACGACGAGGCGGACGAGCGGCGGGCACACAATCACGACAGGGTTCGGTACAAGAGCGCGGGGCCGAACACGGGAGTAAAGGGGTACCGGCACCAACTTGCTCGGCGATGCATCACGTCGGAGGAACGGGATACGGGCGTGATAGCGTGCACTCGGTCGGTAATCGCGACACCTTTGCGCGCATCAGCGCGTTTTAATAAACACACCGTGCGTTTCCCGATTCACCGATCGGCAGCGGATTCGAAATCGACGAGAGAAATTAAAGGATAAAAACGAGCGAGCGAAGGAACGTACGAACACACGGGTGAAAGAGAGAAAGAGAGCGAGAGAGAACGAACGAAGAAACGAAAGGAGCACGTACAAGGATTAGAATACGAAGACGGCGACGTGCACATGAACGGTGTGATGGAGGCAAACGCGGTCACATACTGCGGCGCGACGCGACGCGACGCGACGCGAAGCGGCGCATAACGTCGCGGCGTTCTCCGCGAGGACAATTAGGAAAATGCGTTATTTCACTGTTACACACTGCACTGTATATCGCGGAGATATGCTTTTGGCAATTTTGTACTTTGGGACGCAGGTGGTGCGGCCGGAGGCAAGCACGTTTCACGCTGTCGTCATCGTCATCATCGTAACGAGAAACCGCTCCTCTTTTTCTTCCTTTCCTCTTAATCCTTATCCCGCTTTATCCCGAACGGAGAATAAGCAGGACATAGAAAGCGGGGAAGAGAGAGAATACGGGAGCGAGAGAGAGCGGACTGGGTGGAGGACGAGAAAGAGAAAGACAGAGAGAACGTATTCGTGGCGTATATGTATACGTTGCTGTATATGTATGCGTGTCGGGTATGTATGTATGTGTGTGTGTGTGAGTATTCGTGGCGTGTAGTATACGTTGCTGTATATGTATGCGTGTCGGGTATGTATGTGTGTGTGTGTGTGTGTGTGTGGGTGCGTGGATGTGCGTGAGAAAGAAAATGAGAGATTACGCACACTCGCGTGATTGCCTAAAAGAGAGAGAATGAGAACCGGAGGAGCGAGAGAGAAAACAGATATCGGTGAGAGAGATGGAATACACGCGCGAGCGAGAGAGAGAAAGCTAATGGTTGTGTGTGTGTGCGAGAAAGAGAGAGAGAGAGAGAGAGAGAGAGAGAGAGATGCAAAGACAAAGAGAAACGAAGAAGAAGCGATAGAAACTTGACAAAAGGAGCACAAAGTCAGAGCCGCTCTTAGATCCTCCAGCTTAATTTGATCGTGGAGAAGCTGTTACGGGACACTACGATGCCTCCCGTACTTGTTCGCGAGAGGACGTTACCGACGGTAGCGAGGACGGTACAACGACGACGGGCACAAGCCACGACGATGACAATGACGACGGCGATAATGACGAGGAGATTGAGGATAATCCTTCGTCGACGTTTCGTACCACGGCACACCGTAATCTTCCCGAGAAGAAGCTTACCCGCGGCGAGCTATTCCCTTGGTAAAACGTATTCCCCGGCGGAGAGCCGTTCGCCAGCAGCACCAGTTTTAACGAGCAACGACGAGCACCACGACGTCGACGAGGACGACG
>NW_017300245.1:838213-839856 GCF_001594075.2 Trachymyrmex cornetzi
CGAACGAACGAACGGACGAACGAGCGACGAACGAACGAACGACGTAGCACCGTCGCGCGCGGTCGGAGGGGGCAGAGCGCGGAGGAGAGGGCGCTACCTCAGGCGCGGCTCTCGCAACTGGCGCCGCGAAGGGGCCCCCCCTCCCTCACTCATTTTCAATCCAACTCCAGTTACACTCTACTCCTCGTTATTCGTTATTATTCGCCGTACCGTCAAGTCTTCACCCCGAAATCGATCTCTCTATGATGACTCGGTCGAATCGTGCTACCAACGCACAACGCGTACACCATTATTCCTCCTCTATATCGCCCGCTGTTTTACTTCGGCAACGCAACGGCCAAGCAGCGGCTACGCAGCTACGAGCAAAGCGCTCCGCTATATCCTGAAAGATTCCAGACTTAAAGCGGATGGATCGAAATGACGACGCGCGAGGCCGCAGAAACGGCAGAAACGATGCCTCTCTCGTCTGGTTTAAACTTGTTACGGGATGCGCGTACGTTCAAGGAATCGATATGTCGAGGGGGGGGGGGGGGGGACAGGATTCCTGGCTCTCCGCGTTGACTTTGATGATCTCGGAGCTCGGAGGTCTTTGCGAACCGTGCTATTTGTCAAAATTCCGTCGACGACGCTCGCGCCCGTCCTTTGACTTGTACTTTCACTCGGGCTTCCATTTTCTGTTATTTTCGGTCCGCCGAACGCGCTCGTTCTCCTCGCACGTAACAAAACGCACAAAGGGACCGCTCTCACGTG
The DNA here is from genome assembly GCF_001594075.2 of Trachymyrmex cornetzi. Taxonomy (NCBI): domain Eukaryota; kingdom Metazoa; phylum Arthropoda; class Insecta; order Hymenoptera; family Formicidae; genus Trachymyrmex; species Trachymyrmex cornetzi. Next base: position 838,964 of record NW_017300245.1, read on the forward strand.
CAGAGACTCGAATCTTGATTTCTACGCCGCGTACAGCGTACACGCAAAAAAAGAGAAAGAGATTGGATTCGTCCGTTTTATTCAATATTCAATTTTCATGCGGCTACTATCCAATATCCATCCACCCTGACGCGCTTTGCGCTCAAAAGGAGAATCATCGGTTGGTATATCGCGAATTTTATCGTCACCAGACACTTCTAACAATCGCGGAACGGACGATCCGCGCGAATAATACGCCGAGAAAGCTACATGTCCGTTGCAAACAAGACTCAACTCCATCTCCGCGCTGTTTCTCTTTCATAGATGCGAACATAGACAAACAGCTCGGCTGCGTTTGCCTTGTGACAAAATAAAAATGGCGCGATATTAAAGGAACTTTTGTTGTACGTTTTGTTTTACATTTATTCTGTATTTGTATATACAAATACAGAATACAGTCGATGTTATAATAAACCTTTCATGAGCTGGTCCAAAGATATACAAAAATCTTCCAACAGAACTTTATCAGCCCGGATGGCTATATTAAATAAATATATCGTATGTTACTTGACAAGATATTTACGTTGAAGACCGGATACTTGAATTTTGAATCATGCAACGTGATACCTGACGCGAATTAAATAGCATTCGCGAAATTCGGGGGAGAAGAGACGAGAGGGTACATGAAAATAGGCGCAGCAGATAAATTTTTGCGTGGAACGACGCGGGCACAAGGAATCACCGTGTACGGCATTGACATCGAGAGCCAAGCAAGCAGGCAGGCAAGCAAGCAGGCTGGCTGCCTCGCGGGCAGGCGGAGGCGCGCAGCGCGGTGGAGTGCGGTGCGCAACGGCGAGTACTCCGACGGTGGGGATGCCTACCGCCATGGCGGGGGAGGGAGGTGTACGGTACGG
>NW_017300245.1:840022-878753 GCF_001594075.2 Trachymyrmex cornetzi
GGCCGTCCGTGCGCGCGACGTGGCAACGTCGCAGCGAGACCCTCACGGACGCCAGGCGATCCTACCAACACTCACGTACCGGTGTACGGCTGTACGGACTACGGAGAACGGCGGACCGGAGAAGGAAAGAATCCCGTTTTGCCGTGCTGGAGGAGATGAAAAGAGACGGGACAAGGGGGGGAGGAACGAGCGGGCGCGCGACAGAGAAAGATGGACGAACCGAGTGGCAACGGCGAGGGTGGAGGGGGAAGGGCAGGGAGGACAAACGTGCGGAGCGAGAGAGAGAGATAGGAAGTGAGAGGATCGTGGTGACGAAGAGAGAAAGATTCTCCGCGCTCGTAGCTCGTAGCACAGGCTACCAAGTTTTCCGCCCGATCTCTTGAGATTTCAGGAAAGCGTTTCGTGCATTCGGAATACGTATACATGCGTCGATCGCGCGCGATTTTTTTTTTTTTTTTTTATTTGTCCAACGCATTTCTCGCGTCCTGGGACGCGGTCGTCATCGTCGTTGTCATCACCGTCACTCGACGAGACCCCACTTATATTTCGAGATTACGATAATTTCCTTCTGTATATCGCAGACGAGTCGCGAGAGACGGTTTCCGTTTCTACGAATTGCGTGAATCATTTTTACGCAACGCCTCGTCCTTCTGGTTAGCAGCAAGAATGCAGTCATTGGAGATTAAATTCAGAGAATGCTTTTTCGTACGCGCGCAAATAGCATAAAACTAGAGGTTTATTAATATTATATATTCGAGCGTTGAAGAGAGAGAGAGAAAGCGAAGATGCCAAGTACAAAAAATGCAAGCGACGTGAACAGACCTTAGATTTATCGTCACGATTTCGTTCACGAGCGAAAGTCCATTTTGGAGTTTGAACCTACTGAAAGTCTAAGATCCCGACGAATCGCTATTAATACATAACGATTGCGGCGTCGTTAAGTTACATTGGCGTACTTGCGCGATTCCACAACCTTTTTGCAACCTTCGTCCGCGCATACAGAGCTCCACGATCGGGCGATGAATAACTTAAACAAAACGAGTTAGTAGGTCAAACGCCCTGGTCGCGTCCCGAAGTTTCACGCGATAGAGCATGGATAAATCCATGACGCTAGCTCGCGTCGCTTGCGAGCTGCGAGTGTAGACCAGCGTAGACCAGCGTAGACGGCCGCGTCGTTCGATCTCAAAGTCTCAAACGCGCGGAAAAGAAAGATCGTTGGATCGGCCGCCATTCACGAGCGAGAGATCCGATTTCCCCGGAGGAATCTGCGCGTAGGAGATTGATTCGTTTGCCTTGGCGCGCAAATTCTTGCACACGGAACTCGCGATATCCGCGCGATAAATCTAGAGAACCTGTAATGCCCGTGTCACGCTACGCATTGGCGGCATTATATCGAGATTAAGGATTGCGAATTGAGGATTAGAAATTCAGCCAATCTGAACAAAATGGATTAAAATTAAAATTATCTGATTGATCGAATTCTAATCTTTAATTTCGCAATCCTCAATCTCCAATGCGTAATGTCACCCAGGCATAACAGAGTCTGGCTTAAAGAATAATTAAGAGTAACGAAAAAAGGGTATGTACATATAGTGTCTCTTTTTATATATGTTATCTCATTTTGACTTCTCTTATCGATTCTGACTTGTCGAAATTGATTGACAAAAACGATAGAACAGTCAAAAATTTCTCGTGGCCAGGGTATAACTCTGTTATAGGATAATTTCTAAGGTAAGTATATAAAGTGACGTCTACAACGAAATTTTAAGGCGTAAAACTTGAGCTTTAAACTTCAAGTCGTAAGAAATTGACCAATTATGGTCGATTGTTCTCCTCATATTCGACTGTGACTGGCCAGTCTCTTACGGTTTAAAGTTTATCGTTGTACGCGTCTCTTATTAACGACGCATCAATAATATATACTATAAAACGATACGACATTCGTTTGCGCGACGAGTCGAGAAACTGCCGGCTCGACGCAACGACAGCGAAGAGGGATTGACGGCGAGAGAGCTTCACGTAAACACGCGCCTCTGTTACACTCCCTATATAGATATTTGGAAAGGGAATTTTGAACTCGTCGGTTATCGATTAAACGCGGCGGCCGCGCGCGGCCGTCGCTTACTTTAATGCCGGCGTGGCGCGCCGCCCGGCGCGAATGCTTCAATGTCACGCACGGGGAATTATTCCCGCTTCCCGCAGTGTTATCGTAACGACACTTGCGCGAAAAAAGGGTTCGGATACTTCGAAACTGGGGGACATTCCTCGAAAAATTACGCGTCCAAAGGACAAACACGCAAAGACACATCCCTGTACATCTTTGACCGTTTTTTAGTAACTGTTAATTGTTATTGACTTTTATCGACGCCAGTGCGTCATACATACTTGTTTACACTCTCGCTGAAATAAACCGAAATCGCTTTACCTAATTTTCTATTGATTATATACGTAACAACCTACAAATTGTGACATCTATTATTATAACATACACTGATCGTCTTGGAGTAACAGTGAGCTTGTATAAATATTGTTGTACTTATAATCGATTGAAACAGCTACATATTAGCAACAAATTCTCTCTCTCTCTCTCTCTCTCTCTCTCTCTCAAGCCTTTGGAATCGAATCTCACTCTAAAGAATGAAAATGGAGTCTTTTTTGAAAAAGAATAAAAGAATCCGATAGACCAATTTTCAATCTTTAAGAGTGAGATTTTACTCTTCAGAGTAACAATTAAATTAACGCCGTATATATAGTATTATTGGGATACGAATATAATTCTCCCGACAGGAAATTCAGCTTTACTTCGCTTAAATAAATCATGATTGTAAAGAAAGGAGAGGAACCGCGGGATACCGCATGTCCCGGCAACGAATAACGCGGCCCACGTTTCCCATGTTTTATTTCGAAACATTACGTCGCTCGCGTAAAGCGCAGGGTCCTGTCGGATTCCGTCGCTCAAAGAATCGCAGGACTTTCCCAGAAGCGGTCACAATGCGGTAACTATTGCGGCAGAAGTGAGAGCGCCCCGTCGACATTGTGCCGTCCAGATCTGATGTGAGACGATCGGAAACCGTCGCCACGCGAACCACAGGAGCGAGCGAGCGTATTTTCGCTCGCAATGTATAAACGCGACGAGACGTTCGCTTATCAATTACATCGCGCCTAATAATTCGGAGGCAACATGGAAACGTGTTTGCGAGAGTAAAGCTTATATACAAAAAGAACGGTTCTACTAAGATATCTAAAAATGTAGCTAGATACAAATGTGAAAATAAGTTGGTTTATTAAAATAATTACAACGTTGAACTATTAAAATAATTATGTAGGACGCTCCAGCTGATTGTTAGAATACCAATTTTTTTTTGTAGCATTACTCATTATGTTTGAGTCTCCTACATAATTATTTCAATGACTCAACAAAATTATCTGTCAGATCTGTATCTAGCTAAATTTTTAGATACTCGAGCAAAATCGTTCTTTGTATGGCACACGGTACATTTTTCCTACTGGATTGTTTTTAGTGAATTACTGGAAATTCTACGTTCTACAACGTGGTACAATTTTAATATTTTACTAAAACGCAAGTAATCCAACAAGAAAAAATACCGTAGACCCAATTCTCTCGTTAGTCCGACGTGTTCAACGATTCCCTGCATCCTTCTCGAATCGCCTCCGGATTCGTGTCGTTCTAAACCGCGCGTGAGCTCGATTCAGGAGGTCGATTGTATAACTTAAAATTCGAAATAAAAATTGCAAAAGAGCGATTTTAATGGAATATTTATAATTTCATTGTGTGTGTATATGTGTGGTCAACATCTAGCGAATTTGCTCACTTTTGTATAAATTTTCATCTGGTTTAAAGATACACAATCGACCTCGTGCATTATTTTTCGTACGTAAACTAACGACGAAACTTGATTTCCGAGGAGCGACGGTACGCCAGAGGACCGCGCCCTGAACACTCGCTCTCCTGGTGCGAGCGTTGCGTCGCACTGACGAGAATATTAAGGCCCTATATGTCCACGTCGGATACGTTTACACGCGATCGAGCGTGCCTCGTCGAAGGCTGCTGCGAGAGGGAGTTTGGATGCATCCGCGATCTCTGCGTTTGGGCGCAATCGTTTCGCGATGAAATCTGCACGAATACCTATCTCTCTACCGTAGGATAGTTCGTTAATAGGCAACGGGGCCAAGAATCTCTAAAACGTATCCGTACGTTCGCGCGGCGCGCTCGCGCACGCGATCAGGTTCGTGTAGCACTTAAATGCGGGTGTTAAAACGTATCTGGAGTCTTAGGCCGACGGCCACGTTTATCTCGAAATGCGTGGTGAGCGAATACGGGCTTTGATCGGCCCGTAAAGAACCTCGTACCGCTTCGCTCGGCTCGGTTCAGCTTTGGCTCTCGCTTTGGTGCGACGCGAGACGAGGCGCGGCAAGGCGAGGCGAGGCGAGACGAGGCGAGACGAGGCGAGGCAAGGCGAGGCGAGGCGAGGCGAAGCGAGGCGAGGCTGACGCGGTGAGGCAGGGCAAGGCGAGTCGAAGCGACGCGACCGCGGCGTTCCCGAACCGACTCGGGGATCGATGGGTCGCCTTTCCTAGTATCGAGAAGCAATAGCAGAAGAGGAACTATAAAACAATAGCACTGATTACTGGATGGCGCAAGGGTGTGGCAGCGCCATTGAGTCGTTACACGCAGGAATAGAGAGCCAGTAGGGGGATAATACGAGAGGGAGAGCGAGAGAGAACGTGTGCATCTGTACGAATGTGTGTACGTGTGATATTCCGTGAGTGTGTATACTCGCCCTGTATATATGTATGTATGTATGTACGTATGTATGTGCGCGCATGGGCGAGCGAGCGAGGTAGCGCGCGTGAGCGAGAGGGAGGGATGAAAGGAAGGAGACGACGAAGGGGGATGGCGCGCGCGGGAGAAGCGGCGGGAACGCCGCCGGTATAGAGTATAGACAGGGACTGCCCTGGTGGTAGTGGTGGCAACGCGGGGCGGTACGGCAGACGGGGACAAGGATGAACCACCTTAAAGGGGATAGCGTGGATCATAAATAATCAATATTATACCTGCGACCGATATAGAAAAATTTCGGATCGCATTCAATCGCTCGGCCGTGCTAAGCCTATTTCCGTCGACCAGTAATTCTGCGAACTTTGGAATTCGTGGCGACGTTCTCTTTATCGAATTACATTCGTTGTATAATACAAAAAGCGCGCGTTTGCGGGAAAAGGATTATGTTATCCGACTCAAGGAGAAAGAGAGAGACAGCATGATCCATTTCTTACTGATGTAAAACGTGCGACAGACAGTCGGACAGAGATCTAACAAGCGCATTTCATATAATTCGAAACTTTAATTGCGCATGTAGTTGCTATTCTCGAGGAACGCGCGTCAGTACAACTATTATTTTTATTAAATTACTGTAGATTCGTCAGATAGCTATAATATATATTGACAGACTTAAATAAGTCTACAAATAGAGAAATTTTAGTTCTACTTTGAATCTCTTTCAACCTCAATTAAACCTTATAAACCTATTTTGATACTTGAACAATCAAATAGGACCTTTTTTAATATTACTTAATCTACAGCTTCTATTTAGAAAACTTCTTTTGTACCTAAAAATAGGAAATTTTCCAATAACTGCCAGGCTCAACGTAAGAGCTCAATTCATTAGATTAGAACCTATTATAAATCTCTAGAGTCCACATACGTCCTAAAACTAAGGTTCAAAGTAGAAGCAAAAATTTGAAAAAAATTCCATATATAATTTTTATACGATTTGACGATATCGACGCAAAATTGTTTACTTTCTTACATGTAACTGCGTACGCAATTTAATACGCGAGATGCTCAACCTCGAATTTCTCATTCGCCCGAAGCTAAAACGGATTTCTGACTTCCGCGCAAAGTTCAGGGCGATCGCGTATAAAGGGCAAAATGAAGTTAGCCGCGTTAAACACGAACGCTTCCATACATTATGCGTCATACGCGAATAGCGCCACGTGACAAGCGAAACATCTACATGTACCGAAAGTACCAGTACGCGTAAAACTCGACCTGCGTTGTTTCGTTTCTGTCGTTTAGCAGCAGGAGGCGATTGTATCAGAAACTTGCGCTCCTCGCGGAACACGCTGCGACGGACGCAGCGTTTTATGCGTCGCCGTCGAGCAGCAATATGCGTTTCCCGTTAGCGATTCGACGTTTCCCGTTCACCGTGGAAATATATTTTCCACATTTACGACCGCGCGTTTGACGTTTTTAGACAAAGAGATACGCATCGATTAGAGGCCGCGAAAAAAGGAGCTATTTCTATCGTTAAAAATAAAAGATGAAGATACAAACCGGTTAGAAACGTTATCACACTCACAGTTTTATTCCAATGCATATATTTTTTTATTTTCCTTAAGTAATTATATTTTATTATAAAAACTATGCAATATTAAGGAATGGAGATACTCAAGCAAAACGATAAGTCATCATGATGTCAAAATAACTCCAAAATAATCACTAAAACATACTTTTCAATCATTTACAATTCATTTTAACGTCATTTGACGTTGTCGAAGCTTGTATAGAATATTGTATAGAGCGATATACGAGAAAATTCGAAAATTTCCCAATTTTTCCGATAGGTTTTTCTTCTAATCAAATATCTTTTGTTACGCTTTCTAAACCTTTGGCATTATATATTTCAGCACATTAGCCTACTGTTGTAGTTTGTATGAAATTTTGTGAAAACTCAGTATGTATGTAGGTTTCTTACGGCTTTTGACGTGCGAGAAGTGAAGAAGTATCTCGTATTTTTTAATCTTCCACGCAACCCTTTCGCAGTTTCTCGCATACGTAGTTTCTCGACACCCCGTATAAGGAGGTGACGCTGCTGGGCGACGTTCAACGTGACTATCTTTCGCAACGCAAAGCCGACACGAGTAACGTTGAACGAGAGAGGAAGAACGTGTAATAATCGTGCGCAAAAAGAATATCTCATTCTCTCGGATGGACAATTGTCGAACTTGCGTCGCGCGAGGAATATCGCTCGATATGGACAGAAATTCGTTAAAGGAAACGAGTTTAAAGTCGGTATTCATAATGCGTTCTTATTTGAAGACCATCTTAAGTAACATCTTAAAATATTAATACCGCTCTGTGATTATAGCTTATGACATTTCAATCAGGATTACCATAAAATTGGAAATTAGGAAGAAGTTAGGGAATTTTGCAAAATTTTCTGAAAAATTAAAATAATTGATTTCATAGAAATTTAATATACATATGTATATCACACCTATACACACAGTTCTCGAATATTAGGCCTGTTCTTTTTGGCTGAACTTTTGCACCAGTTCATCTTTCTTCCTCTTCTTTCCTCCCGGATAGAAAAGGAAGAAAAATGAACTGGTGCAAAAGTTCAATTTAACAAATGAAAATGCAGCAATACTTAATAGTAATTTACCCTGCTATGTTAAATTGATCTCCCAAGACATTTAATGGTTTCCAAATCAGAATAAAAACACAAAAAATTTTGAAATCTTATTGAAAGGAACAAACGAAAGGAGAGAACGATTTTGCTAAAGTATCCAAAAATTTAGCTAAATACTGACAATAATTTTGTTTGTGTTGTGTTGTGTGTGTGTGTGTGTGTTGTTAGACAAAATTTTTAGATAAGACACTCAAACCGGTTGCTAGAATGCAAAAAAATCATTAGCTTCGTGAATGAAATTTTTTTTGGAAATCAGGGAAAAGTTATGGAATTTTAGGATGAGCAATTTGTGACAACTGCAATCTTAAGACTCTACTTAAAATAGTTTTAAATAGAAAAATCGACTATGAATACCGGCCTAAGAGCCCAATTTAGAACGATTCAGTCAATGGCAGTCTACCACTTTTCGGAAAATCCCGTCGTTGGAGAAATGCAGGTACCGGTTGTTCTCTTTCACGCGTTTGCGTTGTCGCTCGTGAAATCGTTCGACTATATCTACGACTACACCTGATTCCGTCGTCACTCAATATATTATCGCCAGAAATATCGACAATAATCCTCTTTTTATCGCGATTCGCGACGCATAGTTATCAAGGCGTGACTTACGCTGTGTTTTCCTCATTTGTGCGCAGCGCGGAAAATTCGCGAAAATTACGATCGTGGGAAGAACCGACGATTTTGAAATATGCGCGACAATTGAGTAATGTTGATGACGGAAGCATATCATCGGGGCTTAGGGTTATCTTGGACGATCTACAAATAGATCGGTTTTTAAATATATTTTTTAATTATATACGCGTAGAAAGCTAAAGTAATAAATATTCCATTCTATTCACTTGTATGCGTGCAGGAAATGTATGAAACTGCGTATTATTAATTTTGCATATTAATCTTTTTATCTACGAAAAAAAGAGCAAAAGAGTGACGTCTACGATCAAACCGAAATGAAAATAATTGCATTTGTTACAACTTTCTCTTTTTTTTAGCTAAAATTAATCGAGTTCCAGAAGAAATTGTTTATCCGATAATATAATTTTTAGCTGAAACAAATTCCAAACGTTTAATTATTTTATTCAATATACTCGAAATTCCGATCAAATTGTAAAACGCGCATCGCGTAATGTTTTCAATTCGAATTATACGCGAATATGAACAGTTCCAAGTCAATCTTTTCTGTACTTAAAAATGAAGCGAAAAAAAACTGTGAAGTAATATTTTTCCGATTTTTCCGAGATTTTCAGTGAAACAAAAATGATTAAGATTGAAACGCTTCATCATATTTTTCGACAGATCTCTTTTATTTAATTTCAATACCATCCTGTTACATATATCTCTTTGTCATTTAATGAACGACCATTACATCTGGTGTGTGTGTGGGGGGGGGGGGTATGTATGTGTGTGTGACGAATAAACACCGTTCGTCCTCCTCGGCAAACACGCGTTACGTGCGTTAGCAGCTGAATAGTTAGTCCCCATTAGTTGCATCATTTCCACAAGAGCATCGGCATCGTCATCGTTTAAAGGTGGCTACAGCAACATTACAAGCTGCGTCGCGTAGGTTTCGCGGAAATTCATTTTCGGAGCCATCTGCTCCGAAATCCGAATGGGATTTCGTCATACCGAAGCTCCGATTGTTATTTCGCGTGCGGGATCTCCTTTCATCTTTTCGTTAACCACATCCTCAATGTACCTATTCAACGACTCGACAACACAGATTCGCGATTCGTAAATCTGCTCCAAGGACCGACCCGTCGGCGTCGGGTCGGTTCAGAAAATGGTAGAGGTACATTTTTAAAAGGGGTTCTCTTAATCTTATGTTAGATTCCTAAACGTTATCGAGAGATCGCCCTATTGATATTTTCGGGGTTTATGATATATTCTTTGTAAAAGGCACACTACAGAAGATGCGAAAAGAGAGAAGAGGAAAATAGAATTTCCAATAAATATTTGGACACGTTCGATTGAAATTGCGTCGGGTTCTGTTCTCGGTATCATAGCTACGCGAGTAAGGATTCATATCGCAATCATCGTGAATGAAATCGTTTTTCCACGTAAATTTTCAACAAAGAAAAAACAAAAAACTGAACTCAGAACGTGGAAAAATTTCGAGATTCGAAAAATTCAGGGAAAATTCGGCGAAACTTTCGATATCGGATCGGAGAGGTCGAGACGACCTGAATTTAAGCGAGCTTTCAACTCGCGTACGAGTGCGAACTCGACAGTCGGATTCTAATCGAAATCCCGAGTATAGATCCTAATCGTCGACCAGAGAGCTCGCATGATCCGAGGCTCGACCGGAGAGGCTTGTCTCCTGCTCGACGTGCATTTGCTAACGCGCGTGTTTTCGGTCAACTAAGATCAGATAGAGTAGAAGAGCTTACGTAAGGATGTAACGCGAGTTCTCGTTGCCATTGATGCCCTCTCGCGGGATAGAATGTCAAGAACTATCGTGATCCGTTTACATGAGATTAGCTCGATTCTTATTGCAGAATTCTGTTGGTACCGAGTAATTACCCAATGATCGTGAATTTCTAAAACATGTAAATAAACCTTAAATATTTCCTAGATGTGTCTCCATTGCAGTGCTGCAATGTTAAAAAAAATTAGTGTAGAAAAATCAACCAATAAAAAGTTTCAAATTACGGATACTATATTTTTACACTTTTATTACATTTATTACACATATTTTATAATTTTTTAAATATATTCTCTTAGATAGACATTACTATTTTACATATATAAAAAATAGTAACATAATAAATAATAGTAATAACACTACAATAGTATAGTATTTTATATATTTATTATTTAATATTTTCTATATACAAAAAATAATTCTAACACATTATTACTGTATAGACTAAATTTCTTTTTCTCAAAAATAAAACTTGCTTTGTTCACGAAGACAGATTTATCGTTTTATTGAACTTAATTGGTTTACTGGAGTCTAATAAACCAAATATTCGACTTAAAACACTTATGGCAGCTGTTTTCTTGGCCTCCTGGATTGTTTGACCAAATCCTATAAAAATACATAAAAAATTTATTAGATTAAATATATATAACGAGAAAAATACAATAAAATCACATCTCATTACATTTGCCCAGTGTTGCATTTACCTGAACCTTGAAATTCTTTATCACAATATAATGCTACATGATATACTCTTTCTAGTGTATTTTTTCCCGCTTGTGCGATAAGCCTTGGTTCGGCGGGTGACCTGTTTTGTTTCCGTAGAACATCATTTAAAAGTTCAACTGGATGAGCTGGATTCCATATTTCTGTTAGATCCTTTTCAGCCAGTATAACAATCAAGAAGTCTCTAACAAAATTTGCTGTATGATTTACGTCTACACTTTCCGCAAGCGCCGCGACAAGTGCGAAAAACGTATCAGCTAAAGTCTTTTGAGCTACTGGATGTTCCTGAAGGATTAATTAAAAAATAGGAAATTAAAACAATTTGAATATTACCTCCAATTTGAGAAATAAATAAAATTGGTTACTGCATTGAAAAATATACAGTGGATACAAAAATGTGAATAAAATAATGAATTTATAATTGTATATTAGATATTTCTATACTTACTTCCGTTAAAATAATATCTTTTGTTCCAATATGAAAAGCTGCTTTAGCTATAATTTCTTCAGAAAGAAGATAGTCATGCAATGAACTAAAAAATACATGATTAATTCTTAATTATTCTCTCTCTATAATATATACATTTTTTTCTTATATCATGTCTTTTTATAGTACATACATTATGACATCCTCAGATGCTTGTGGTAAAACTTGGACTAAATAAGTCTGTACAATTTCTGACGTAAGCTGCTCGCCTTTTCTAACTAATTCAGTATTATCTTGTATAGCAAGTATAGGATTTTCTATTCCCATTTCTTTCTGCCTCTGCTCCTCTTGAATAAGGTACGATCTATTAGTAAAGGCTTGCTCCAATTTTTCCATATTGAAACTTTCAGAGAGTCGTTCATTAAAAGCATAAACCTCTGCAGATCTGTTCCAATCGAGAAAGGTACTGCGTTTCGGCTCTGGCTGCTCACCTAGCGACCTTTTGCGTTTGGTTAATTCTTTTAGCGTCGGTGCCATCCATCTTTTAATGTATCTTTGTCCTGGAAAAAAAAAGGCAACATTTGTCAACTACAGATCAAGCAAAATGTCATACAAAATTTATACAAGCGATTTATATATTATATTATAGAGAATTTATATAATTATTTTTATATAATTATAAATTCTTTATTCTTTAAAATATTATCGCATCGTGTTATGACTAACCTTCGTAATTTACAGATCGTACTCCTTTACTTAGGATGATAGTTTTAACGCACGAACGTAAGACGTTCATGTTTGAATAATAATTCACTTATCCAAATTGCTTTTGAAAAATCACTTATCAACAAACTGTCGGCAAATATCGAAATAATTTATAGCCGGATAGTTTGCCGATCTTTATATTAGGTTATAAACAATCGCACAATTAATATGCAGTACAATTACTCCTTGTTTCATACTTTGGCCACAATATTTGCTGAGAGGGCGTTAGCATACGGCAAATTAATTTTCTCTTTCCTATTACCTATTTTATATTTATTCGATCTCACACTACGAAGTCAGCAATTTTTTTAGCAATCTCATTCGTAACAATTCAATAATAATATATCAAAAAGAGAAGCTGAGAGCGGCCATCTTGGCCTTTTTTATGAGTCACGTGGGTGACGTGTCAATGGCTGCGTTCAGCAGACTCAACAGTTTTACAACCGTTTTGTGATTCTTCGCTGAGATAGGACTATTCCTTTAAATCTAAAAGTTTAATCCAATCAGCGCAACGAATCATAAAACGGTTGCAAAACTGCTGAGTCTGCTAAATGCAGCCAATGGTCGCGTTCAGCAGACTCAAATGTTGCAGAGCGGATCCGTGAGTGCTCGCTGCTATTGGTGTATTCTTCTACATCATCCAATAGCAGTGAGCGCTTGCAGATCCGCTCTGCAACAGTTGAGTCTGCTGAACGCGACCAATGGGTGCATTCAGTACTACAACCGTTCACTGAGCGCTCAGTGAGCTCTTGCATCTGATTGGCATATTCCGTTAGGACTAAAAATATAGATCAAACAGATACAAGAGCTCATTATAGTACTGAATGCACCCAACGTTTATCCATTATTCCATTTATCTGCCTCTCACTTTACTCGTCTTTCTACCATGACAAAATGAGACGCGGTAACCAATGAATATGTTAAGAGCTGTAAGCTTATTGGCTACTGCATCACATTTTGCCGCGTTTTTGCGTTCAGTGTGCAGGAGCCATAAGGCTGCCAACTGTGAAACGTTAAAAACATGGGGCGGTATTCATAGTCTGTTTTTATTTTAAAACTGTCTTAAATAATGTCTTAAGCCCGATGTCCACGATGCTAGAAATCAGTCCGAGATCTCGGACAGAGAAAAAGTTAACAAATCACATTTGAACAATTTGATCACATGACCATTGCTATTGGTCAATTCCTTCTTCATCCGAGATCTCGGACTGATTTCTAGCATCGTGGACACAAGGCTTTAAGATGCTAATACAGTTCTCGGATTGACTTATGACACCTTGAGATTGTACTTAAGACAGTCTTAAATCTTCTATAGAAAGAGAAACATAAGAGTGTATTAGTCCGGATCTACAATAGGTGTTTTAAGCCTTAAGCTCTGATCCTCATACGAGCAACAGCGCTTTGACACCGAACGCTGATTGGTGAAAAGCCGGTTGTGGGGGTAAAATTTATCTTCATCATTCGTTTTTCACCAATCAACGTTAAGTGTCAAAGCGCTGTTGCCCGTATGAGGATCCGGGCTTAAGGTAAATGTCCCTATTTGTGACCATGACCCTATTTGTGACTACTCGTGGACCGTGGACTTTTATTAATTAATCAGAAGTTTTAAGTAATTTATCTTCGCAAAGGGTATTTATCACGTTTAACGATTAGTTAGTCATGGTTTGATATATGGTTTCAGTGATATTTGACTAACAAATATTCATGAAAATGTGAAATAAGGTGCTCGTGTCTCCATCAGTGGCAGATTGAGCACATGTTTGTCGCCATGTTAGTAGACGGCGTTTGTTATGGAACAGTCACATTTTTGTTATGTCGATTGTCGTCCGGGATAAAACGTTGAAGAATATAGTTTTTTCGTAAAAGTGTCAGTGAATACTTAATAAATATTGTGCTATGCGTGGATTCTAAAAAAGGTTAGTAATTTTGAACGTATAGATGAATGTGACAAATAGGTACAACAAAACACGCATGTTTCCATTTATGACTGTCTCAAGAAAATTAATCATAACATTAAATATCGCTGTTTATGGACAAGTGTGAGTTGATTTTAATTATTTTTTAGTATTTTTTATTCTTATTAACTCATGCGACTATCTTACATGGTCACAAATAGGGACATTTACCTTAACCTCCTATGAATTTGAGTCGAGAAGCAAGAGCTAATAATTAATAAAGAAGGAAGAAGACAGCCTGTATATGATGTATATAGTGTGTATGTAATGTATTTAATTTCCCAAAAACAATGAGTATTTGTGCAGTAAAAGATTGCACTAATTCGTTCCGTAAAACCAAAATGAAAGGCCTCACAATCAAATATTTTACGTTTCCAAAAAACGCGGAATTTATTGAGGCGTGGCGTAGAGTATGCAGAGATGGAATAAATGTGAAGTATGGTAAGATGACATTAATTTACATTAATATATTAGGAAATTAATTGCTCAAATATATAAGATATATTTTATTTTTTAGCGAGGATATGCTCGAAACATTTCGAATCCTGGTGCTATGAGAAGTCAGC
Organism: Trachymyrmex cornetzi; assembly: GCF_001594075.2. Classification (NCBI taxonomy): domain Eukaryota; kingdom Metazoa; phylum Arthropoda; class Insecta; order Hymenoptera; family Formicidae; genus Trachymyrmex; species Trachymyrmex cornetzi. The sequence goes on from NW_017300245.1 coordinate 854,368, forward strand.
ACAACAGATTGCATTAAACTATTCACCTTTAAGAGGACGGAAATTACGAGCGGACGCAATCCCCACACTGTATTTATTTTCGGAACCGCATATGGCTGCAGAGCCAACACAATCCGTTGATTGTAAACCAAAGGAAATTCTTGAAGCAATGCAGGAGAATATCCAACTGATAAGTTCACAAATAGTATTGGATGGTGCTGAAGTAGCATCACCTAAAGCTCTTAATGTAAAAGTAGAGAATACTGATTATGCACAACAACTAAAGAGAACTCCAGTATTCAATAGTAATACCAAAGAAGCAGCAGCATCATCTTGTTCCATCAACTATCCTACAACAATGTAAAGTATCAACCCTATTAAAGAAACCTTATACAGAGTGTCCCATAATTATTAACACAGCATTCGTGTACAGATATAGTGGACTAGACTAAATCAAAATGTCTTCTATCATTTTGCAATTTTTGCAATTTTCTTTTTGTTACTCAATGAGCAGAATAATTAAAATTGATGCATAAAACAACTTTAAGATATCTTTAAAAGTTCCTTAGGAAACCTCTAACATGTTTCATAAAAAATCTCGGAAAGATATTTTAAAGTTGTCTTATATGCATTGATTTTATTCGCTTATTTGGCAATATTTAGAAATTAATATCTCGTTAACTATTGCAAAAATTGCAAAATATAATATTCGAATATAATATCACATATTGAGAATTCATGTTAATTTCATTATATACTTGCAGAGAAAATCTACAAATAGAGCTTAATAAAATTAAGAAGGCATTTACGCTGTTCATTGAGAGGAGAGAAAAAGAAAAGATTATGGAAAAAAAAGAAAGGAAAAAACAAATGGAGCAACATACGCGGGAAGTTCTCAGTCAAATTTTTACACCGGGTCAGATCAAAGTCTTGATGAATCGAACAAAAAAACGTGTGGTTTGGTTATCAGAAGATATTGCAAACGCAATATCGTTACGTTGTGTAAGCCCAAAAGCATACCGGTACTTGCGTAATGTACTGAAATATCCGCTTCCTGGCCTGTCAACACTCCGCAGGTGGGTAAATAATATTAATATATAAATCAGGATGTACTAACTTCAAATTTAGATTGCATGAATGGTTGCGTTCAGCAGAAAAAACAGCGTCGCAACTATTGTAAAATTCTTGAATAATAAACAAGATTGGTTTATACATGTAGATCCAATGAGGAATTAAGGACAAGTCCAATCATATTAAAGAATTTTACAACAGTTCCAAAGCTGTTTTCTCTGCTGAATGCAGCCAATGTTAAAGGTAAAATTATCAAAGCACGAGAGAAATTGTTTGTGGTAACTTTTGATGAAATTGATCTTAATAATAAAATAGCTATTGACAAGAAAACAGAACAAGTCATAAGACCACACAAGACTTGTCAGTGTGTAAAGGTGGAGTCCTATGAGGCATATTTGTCGCGTATCGCATAACCAATCGTAAAACATGAAACCGCAACAACGGATCGCTTCTGATTGGTTACGCGGTTACGCAATACGCGATAAATACACCTCATGGGACTCTAGCCTGAGGAGTCTGTTTTCTAACTGGAGCAATCAATATATTGTTATGATCAGTATGAATAAATGAAAATCATATGAATAAAGAAATTATATTTAATATTATAGCACGCTTGCATGATACATATTTTACAGTTGTTGCAATTGTGAATGACATGAGTTCTAGTAATATCATGTTATAAATATCTGGATTGTGCACCTAAAAAGACCTACTTTGAACATCATTGCAGATACACCGCATCTATTAAAACTGCTGAGAAATCATTTCCTCGATTAAGGATTCAGCAGAGAGGAACGGTTAATTTACGAGGATCCCATCCAGAAACTTTTGGCGATCAATGTAAAGATGTCAGAGTGGCGTTCGTGATACCACAGTATCAACAATAATAAGATTGGAAATAAGATCGTTTATGTTAGAAACATTACTTTAAGTACGAAGCGCCACTACGGTCTGAATGTTAAGATGTTGAACTATTATATATATATTTATTTAAATGAATTAATTTCAGAAACTATAATTGCGTGTCGAAGATCATCCCGTCTGCTATTTGTCGTTATTCGTGATTTCTTCGGAAGAAAAGCAACTTTTAAAATCACTCGATGAATTAGACGTCACAGACACAATTGAGGATGAAAGCTTTAAAGTACATGGCTGGGCTACGTAGTATCCGATTAAAAAATCGATGTATCGATTAAAAAATAAATATCAAAACTTCGGAATCGTAACCCATCTCTTGCCAGCTGTCGACAACATGGACTGACTGCAATTCATTTCGCGAGGGAATTGCCTGTATCCATCCGATGAACTTAACTACAAACTGCAAGTATGAATGCAGAATTCACACGGTACCACGGGTCCAATCTTTGTAAAGATGCATTTATTTTTAAAACGTCAACAAAAATTAAGGCATTAAAATCCATCCAATAGAAATACCTAAAGAGATTATACTATGTTTAGGCCCGGTTGTTCCACCTTTTGCTAAATTTTATCTGTGTTGGGTATATAAGAAGCAAGATTACCCATTCACATGCACGGATTGCCAGATTTATCTAATAAGTAAAGTTTACCAAAAAGTGGAACAACCAGCTCTTAGTACGAACGTGAAATATATTCGAGTTCGAGAAATAAATCGGGTGATTGCCATAAGAAACAAAATCAGAAATAAACGAAAACTGTCAAAAGTTATGAATAAAAAAATTGAATGGCATTTGCACATTTTACATTTCCATGCTTTTTTATTTATACGTAACCTTCCTCTTAAAATTTCCCAACATTTTCTTCCATTATCAAATATGAAACTGTTCCTCAACAATTTTTATACTTAATAAATTAATACAATATATTAATACATGACGTACAATTGTATGTACAAAGCGTTTTATTTTTTACACATTTACATGAAAACTTTAAAATACTGATCGACTTTAAAATGTCACTTTGTGTTGAACATTTTGTCCTTTAATATTTTTAAATATAAATACTCAAAATTTCTTATTATCTATTTGTAAACAAAAATTAACTTACATCTCATATTCACTTTTCCATCATTGTAAAATATCAGAAACTATCCTATCTTACAAGATGTCAGAACAATTTTTTTTTTCATTCGAAAGGTAAAAATATTTACAACCGAAGTGCACAGGTCTGTTAGTCTTGAAATGGCCGCAAAAACCGAATTTTACCTCTGTGAAGCTGGTCCCTCATTTTCAAAATTTTGAAAAAATAAGCAGAGTTCTGGTTGTCCCCCGAAGAGTTCTAGAGTTTTCTATTAATTTTAAAAAGAGTTTTGTCGATTTTATATATATATAAGGCGATGAAAACACCATTTGAAGTTTCGGGGGGGCCAAGTTTACGATTTTGAAACTCTCTCTCTCTCTCTCTCTCTTTGAAGGGCTATAACTTCTTTACCGTTCATTTTAGCTTCATGATCCATATAGAGGACAATCGATAGAACTCTTTAGGAGGCAACCAGAAAATACCGAATTTAAAAAAAAAAAATTTTTTTTCAGATTAAAATTAAGATTTCAACCTATCAGGAACCGTGTATGCTGGTGTAATTGGTATCTGGGATAGGTTGAAATCTTAATATTTATTCCTGTTCCTAATATTTGATATATTGTACGCAGGCCTATAAAACGACATTTATGTCATCAAATGGAAAGCACCCTGTATCGCTTGCTGGAAAGCACCAATAATGGTCGCGTTCAACAGACTCAACTGTTGTGGAGCAGATCCGTGAGCACTCGCTGTTATTGGTATATTCTTCTAGATCATCCAATAACAGCGAGCGCTCATGGATCCACTCCACAATAGTTGAGTCTGCTGAACGCGACCATTGTAGCCACAGATATTTCCGATCGCTAACACATCCACTAGAGGGGTAACACACCCAAAAGGGACAATTAAGCAATTGAACCTAATATAATTATTTTATGTATTATTTATGCAATTATTTTATTTTTATCGTATCTCGATATATACATATGTACAATCGATAACTCGCACGGATATATGGAAATTCGTATGAGTTTCCGGAAACGTGCAACAGGTGGCGACAGTGCAATTTACAGTACGAACGAGTTTTTTTCTTTTTTTTTTCTTCTCGACGGCCTTACGGCCTCTGGACCGAAAGTGGTCGGATCGGGATGCTGCATAAACGCGGCAACTGTGTTAGCGGTAATTGACAGCTGCCGAAAAGCGACGGCGGCAGCGGCGTCGACAACTCGGCGCGCGCGCGCGCACGCGATTTCGCGGATCGGCGCAAAAATCGGCGCGAATACGAGCGAGGGTGCGCGAGAAAATTTCGAATGGATCATCGAGAACATCGAATACTTTAGTGTTAAATCTGCGCATCTCGCAGGGACATCTCCCGCGGCTGCGCCCACAGCATCGAATCGGATCGGATCGCATCGGCATCGCGATCATCATGCAATCCGCTGTCCGTCCCGTCCACCGAGAGAAAGAGAGAGAGGCCTTTTTTTAAAGGTCCGCCCGTGTTTACAGTTCCACGCTCGCGCGTGTCGAGAGGTTTGTTCCTTTTGGCTGCCCACTCTCGTTCACCTTCTGTATTTTAAACGCGCTGCGACAAAACACATCTCGCGGCGTCGCGTCAGTATCGGTTGTCTCCAAAAGAATCGATCCTTTGCTTTGTCTTACATTTAAGTCGAAATCTTTCAACTACCATCTTTTACTTTTTCTTTTTTAATTATAAATTACGCCGAGCATGTTGCGGAATGGAATTCAAGTAAGTCACCTAGTGATTCGCGTTCATGAACACGAATTGAGATATTGGTGACTTAATTCGAACGCCGAAACGAGAATGAAGGGGATTGTGTGTGAGCGTCAGAAGCCGAAATAAATAACGGAACATTCGCAGTTCCATTCCAAGTGTATATTTCACTTCAATCTTCGAGACTCAATAAGACTCCCAACTGTCTGAATTTTTTTAAAGAATCAAAAAATTGGAGCAAATAGTAAAATTAAACCGGAAACAAACATTTTATGTTTTCATTTTATATTTTTGTATGTTTATTTTATATTTTATTTTTGCGCGTCTCCACTTTCCTATCCTTTGTCTATTATATATATTTGAATTTTGTCGATTACAGAAATAAAATGTGTTCGTAATCGAGGAAGATATAATATAGAGGTCTTTCTTTGCGAGAGCCTTCGGATTTGTCTCTTTGGTCAATTCGAAAAGAAAAAGATTATAGGCGGACGAAAGTGTAGCTGAAAAGAGAACAAGCCTGCCGTCTCGGACGACAGTAAAACGGTGTACAAGTGAGACGGAAATTTGTTGGAGGACGCGAATTCTCGGTCACAAGAGTGGTTCCCTCTGCAGATATGTGCTCGACGGCGCGAGGATGTGCTCCTTTCTATCATCGTGTTAAACGACTCTCGGTAAGTTTCATTCGGCATGCTCTCGCGATTGGACATCATCTTTAGTCACACGTGAGTCTTTCAGAAACCAAACTGGTCGACTCCGTGAAACAGAAAGCGTAGAAAATTGATCAAGTTGTTAACTGGGAGGTTGTAATTGAATGCTCCAAATTTAGAAAAAGTAGAGCTGTTCATAATTTAGCTGCCAGAGGACTCATACGAATCTCGAATCTTATAAATCGATTGTCTTTTTTGCTATTTTACTGTGCTTAAAAATAATTTGCCAGAAATGAATGATGATATATGTTCTCGTTTTAATTTCTTCGCAAAGTTTAAATTTGTCTTTGTTTTAATACTTATGGAAAATTAATTAAAATTAGTCGGAGCTTATGTATCAGAACTGTCGTTTGATGTTCGAAGCTACTAAAAACACAAAATTATATGCAATACTGAAATACATTCTTAGTCAGTATGCATCAATTAAAAAAATATACATATATAATATTACATGTATGTATGTATGTATGACAAAAATTCTAGTTCTTTAAATCTTGTCTAACTTTAAGTAATATTAATATTTTTGAGGCTTCCACGGGCATTTTCTATACAGAAACTATGCGATTCGCGGGTTATCTCCGTGCCCAAATCCATTCTTAGAATAGATTTGAAGTAATATTTGTAATATTCTTAGAATGGATTTAAGTAATTTTTGTGGATTTTTAAACGTGATCTTTTTTTAAGATTCCCGTTAGAAAAGTGATCCTTTCAATATTTATTCTAATCGCGTTGGCTTTAATCACACACACTTTAACCGTCATCCATCGCATTTGCCTATGTAAATATCTTACAATTAGCTTAGATCTTTTCAACTCAAGCTGAATTTTTATGCTCTTATCAATATCTCTTTCCCGTCTCTTCTCGTCATCGATTTCTGTGCGTAATATGGAAAATCACACAGAGGCAACTGAACCTCTTGCTTGAAATCGATCCTTAGTCTGTACTGAAAAAGGACAAAAGATTCACAAAAGTAAATGCAATGCGCGTTGTCGCGTAAAATCTTGTGATCGAATGAAATTTGATGATGCCGATGGGATTGTATCAGGTGTCGCGTTCGCGCTGTTGGCGGGTGAAAGAAAATGAGAGAGAGAGAGAGAGAGAGAGAGAGAGAGAGAGAGAGAGAGAGAGAGAGAGAATATGTAAATTTCGTATAGAGCGGAGGGACAAGATTCGCGCGCGGATTCTCGCGAGAGACCGTAGGAAGGACCGAAAGACGAGAGAGAGGAAGAGAGAACGAGAGTGAAGTAGAAAAAAAGCGCTATACGGGTCGGTAAAGGGATGTACGAGGCACGGAGGGAGGACATCATGGTGAAGCGTGTGCGGGGAGAAGAAGAGAAGTGAAAGAGAGGAGAGAGAGAAAGAGAGAAAGAGAGAGAAGGAGAGAAAGATCGGTGTATAAGGTATAGGCTTCAGTTTGGGTAGCCCCTGGAATGTGGCGATCGCGGGGCGGACGACCGCGTGCACGTCGCTTGCACCACGCCGCGTGTATGCGTGTATATTCTCAATGCCGCGTGTATTACGGGGCTCAACGCTGCGCCAAGATTGCACCGAGTCCCGAGCCCCGAGCTCCTCCGTCTGCTCGATTTTTCACCCTCTGAATCGTCACGCGCACGCCAAGGCTGTCGCTCAGTTCCACAAAAGCAAATCAAAAGCAAAGAAAGAGCCGAACACAGACATTTATTTGAGGATGCACGGAAATACGTAAAGAAACGTATACGAAAAATTACAGCTACCCTACGATAATAAAAAGGAGAATAGGCGCGTAAGTGGTTCACGTTTAATTTGTACAAACAGAGGTCAATTTTCATGATCCCAATTGACTTCAAAATGTCTTTATAGGACGTCCGGGAAATGCTGCGTCCAATTAACAATAGTGAAGACGTGACTCCGATTCCGAATACGTTCTCACATGTGTCACGTGTCACACACAGTATCTGTACTGTTGTATGTGTAATGCTTTTTTCTGAGAACTCTTGGTGGATCTAAATTTTCCTTCGCGCGTGACTTGAAATATAATTATACGGATTAGAAATTTTCTACTTTTATTTTTTTTTCTTTTAAATATATATATTATATATACGTCTTTTAAGGATTGGTATTTTATAAGTTATGCTATAGAGTTGTGTGCGAAAAGATTTAGCAAATAGAAGCGATGGTAGACGCGAGAACACGGCATGAACAAATTGCCGTAAATTCTGTCATTTCTTTTTATGAATTGTAGTTTTATTTATGATTTAAATAGCGAAAGGAAAATCTATTTAATCGAACTTAATACCGCGTGACGTTAACACAACTGGCTCTTAAAGGTCTATAATCACAGGAGTTTGATCGAGATGAATCCGAGCTGTCAGGTGTGTCGCCTCGAAGGCATCATTGCATCTCGATGCACTCGGCGTCGTGTCGTATACATTCCTGATTCGTTCGGATCTCAAGTTTTTGCTTGATTAATACGCAATAAAAAATTAATAGATACCTTTTCAGAGCGTGTATGCGTGCACTAAGAAAAAGATACTTGAGAATTTATTTGTGGGATGTTTATTTCATTGAGATAAATATCTTACTTAAATATCTTACGGCGAAATAAAATTTTATTCCTAACAGATAAATCTGTTTTATATTTTACAACTAATGAGATATACTTCACAGAAATATACATATATTACGTTATCACAATCAAATTTAAAAAAAAACGAATAAATATCAAAGAAAACATTATAAGTAACATTTACTTCTGAATATTTCGACTTTTTTCTCAGTATGCGTTGCATTTTAATCACTATTAAAAACAAAAGGTCGAGTAATAACAAAATATTTTTGTTATAACAATGTCCATAAATCTTGTGTCTTTCTATAATTTATCTTCAACATGACATAATTAGAAATTGTGCAACATGTCTACGTAATTTAATCCTATCGAGATTAGGTTAATAAAAATGATATGAGAAAAGACAATATTATACATAGAATCGTTTTTTTATAAGCTACTTGTGTGACTGCTTTATATGAAGCAGCGGAGAGATTTTAACGATGGGCCCTCTGATAAATGTCCCTTCCAAATAATCAGCATATTTCTCCGGGAATCTTTGACATCGGGAATCTTGCAGTTTTCTTTTTGCAAAATCACTTAACGATTACCGGTTGACCCTGATTTTCTTCTGGCAAATGATAGGTTTACACCGGGCACAGCTTTTATATTTGTGTACGCACCCGTCCCTTCGAAGGTATGCCTGCACGTATATCCGACCGATCGGTTAGAAAGGTAGATGTGTGTGTGAGACCAGTCGAGGTCAGTTAAATACACTTCGGGACACAACGCCACTTTTGGAGTGTCCGTTTATATTAAACCAGTTACCTCAGTGCCTCATACGTTAAATCAGTCACCGAACCGAGGATCATGAAATTGAACCGTGGAGTCCATTCACTGTGCTCTAAAGAGCGTGATCAATTTATTAGAATTTATAAACGTACACGTATAGAAAGGTAGTTTTCCACATCTTACAAACGGCTCACTTTTTACTTTCTTTTTGAACGGAAAAAAAAAATAGAATCGTACCAGTGTCAATAGATTGTTAGCGTTCAATTCTTTCATTTTCAAACCTCAATAGCAAGATCGCTTTTGATTTTCTTTTATTGATTTTCCTTCATTGGCATAAAGAAAATCAATTCTTCTCTCTCACAATTTATGTAGCTCTACTACTGATATTTTACGAAAAAGAACACCAGCTTTACGACTCCCGTCATTCTGACTGTCGCATTATTACCGTGATGAGATTCAGAATATTACATCGATAAAAATTCTCCGAAAGAGCAGCCGGGCAGACAGGCACGTCATGGGGTACTGGGTCGTCCCCCCATCTTGAAACGCACGCTTAAGGAAGCACTTTGGGAGCCTGGCAGAGTAATTGCATACAAGAGTCCGTCAAAGCGAGCAACACGAACGTGCACAAGCACGACGCGTACGGGCTGAGTCTCGGAGACGACGTGTATTGAGACGGAATTTCTCATCGCTGCGCTCACCGCCGCAGCACTGGTCCCAGCGGATAGGTACATCTCTCGCACGAGTCCGACAATGCATTCGCCAAGTAGTTTTTGCTGTTTTTTTTTTCCTCGGTACGTTTATCCGGTCCATTTACCTGGATCGCCGCAACTGGTTGCAAATTCAGGGACACATTCGCCGCGCTCCATAATCTATTCCTTTCTCCGTTTCCACGAATACGTAATTGATTTTTCATACGCGTATGAAACTAATCGTCTGGAAATCTAACTTTTCGGGAATATAAAGCGGTCTATATCGGATTAAAGATACGAGAACTCAGTGGTCCTAATGTATATAAAATGGAAAAAAAATCTCAATTTTATTTCAACGTGAAATACGCGTTGCGGAAAATATAAGCGATTTATAATTCTTAAGTAGATACCTCTCTCTTTTTTTTTTCCATTCATGTTATACATTTTTATAAAGCTATTAATATTTTCTGACTCACACAAATTATGAAACCGACTTTCCGATTTTTCTTTTCAACTTTCTCTTCCCCTTTGGTCTCTTTTTTTCGAGTATTTTTCTTTTGAATAAAAGAATATTTAAATAGTAAGAATGAGACATTAACAAAGTAACGATTTTTATTGCCATTTTTATTTGTCCTTTATCTTTTCTTATACGAGTAAAGCTTAAACAGTTGTTTTCCTTAGCGTGATAACATCTCGGCGTTAATTACTCCCCCACAATTATCTGACTCGTTAATGACCTTCGCGCTCGAGAAAGTTTCGCATAATTACTTTCTTTCGTAGATTATTTCTGCTCAGCTAGATTTCTCGTGTGAAATATGGTGAAGTTTCTGCATTATCTCGAGCGACATGTTTGTACAACATTTCCTTTCATTCGTTACGATTGAACACGAGTATTGCAATGTTTTTTCTCCTTAAGTATAACGATGAGACACATTACTAGCTGTCACCAATCTTGAACGACAGAATTCTTCCTTACACCTATCTAGAGCTGTGTTCAAACTCGACGAGATCTGTTAATGCGAAACGAAATAAAGCGTATAAAGAAGTAAATTGAACTAGTAAAATGATACCGCGATAAAATGAAGGAAATGATATCGATATATAAAAAAAAATGTAACCGACGAATTTATCATTTCGCGATGTGTGAAAAACTCATTTTGTTCGTTTCCGGGATTTCGTTTTGATCGTAAAAGAGAGCTAGACGACGACGATGATGATGATGATGATGATGATGGTTATTGCAAGACGTATAACACGCGGGATAATTTACAGGTTTTCCGACGGTGTTAGCTCTTGGAGACATTATGAATCTGGAACGGCCAACGATGGACGGAGGTTGCGGACAGCAGCCGCTCTTCTTAGGCAGCTCTTCCGGTTGGGGCGGTATCTCTAGCCCTCAACAGTCGACCGTGCAGACTGCCAGCACTCCCTCAGAGCATTACGGCGGTCCACTGAGTCTGAGCATCTGCATATCCGATTCGGGTCATGAGATACTCCGTCCGAAACCGCGAAGGTAAGCGCTTTCCTTATATTTCGCCGCTCAATGCTCTCCTGCATTTAGCGCTCTCCAGTAATCGATGCCAATCTTAATGAAGATCTAATTAATGGTCGCCTGCTCGGCAGTCCGCTACGCGTGATAAGGATCGATTAAAATCATCTAGAAATCGTACTGCGCATCCGACCCATTAAAATTAAATACCGTTCAGCGCGTCATTTTCGTTCGTCCTTTTTGTTGTCGTTTGTTACTTGTTGTTATCCCAGAACGGGGCCACAACTGACTGCAACTATGAAATATACGATAGAATAAACTGCAAAAATTATTACTTGCACTAACTGTAAATAAAATTCAAATGAGACATCTCTTAAATGTCTCGGTTCTCTTCAGACTATTTCCAATGAATGAAAAAAAGAAAAAAATCTTTTCCTAGTTATCTAGGTCGAGTCCTGTCACCATAAAATGTACGGACGTAAGATTTGAATAGGAACGAATGCGTCAAATACAATAGATTCTACGATAGGAATCGTTGAAAAGCCAGAGTCTACAAAGCCGAGGACGTTGAGCTCGCGTAGAGACGTCTCGGTTAACCTTTCGGGTCTTCGCACCTGCATGGTGTGCGAATTCCTGAGTGAGTTCGTGAGCCTCTACCGTTAAAGCAAAAGAGCGAAGTCAGTTGATACTTGGTCATAATATTGCGTTGTTGTTCGTCGGCTACGCGATGTTTCGTTTGTGAGATAATTTAAACTCAGATCTAACGTAGCTTCAATGCCTTCAATAGCCCGATCCCACTTTCATCTTGGACTTTCATCTGACACACTTTGACAACGTATCACGTATCACGAAAGAAAAAAAAATTGCAAATACTGACCAATCTTTTTTTTTTACTTTCTCAGTCATAATACTCATTTTATGTATATAAGATAAATTTTTAATATTTAATACGTAATGTGTGTGTGTGTGTCGATAGAGTATTTGATTCTTGTCAAACATTGTTCAGTTGCTATTTCCAAGGGAAATTGATTGTAAAATATACTTGCATCAAATTTCCTATTCTAAAAAATATAATCGATTAATAATAGTTTATCATGTCATGCATGCTTATATATGTTAATAGAGCTACTATATATGCGCGTGATTGATATAATACAAAATAATTGCATGATTATATATGAGATTATTTTACATATATTTATATTGATTGCAAGAAGCTTAAATAAACTCGCGATTGAGTCGAGTAACGATAATCGCGACAGATTTACAATAAAAATCCTGTTAATATATGTTAATAATATCGAGCTAATCGTCGGTATAAGGAAAAAATGATTTTGTTAAAGTATCTAAAAGTTTAACTAGACAAAAATCTGAAAATTTTTGTTAGATTGTCAAAATAATTGTAAGATATTTAAATTAGTTGCTAGAATATTGAAACTTTTTGCAGCATTGTTCATCATGCTTGAGTTTTCTATACATAATTATTTTAATGATTTAATAAAATTCTTTCAGATCTGTGTATTTATTTAAATTATAATTTTAGATACTTAAAAATTGTTCTTTTCGCGTACATTTTTGCTCATCTGGAATTCGATTCACGATGATTGTTACACGATTATTCGAATCAATAACTACTTTAAGAACCAATATCTGCGCATTTGAACGCATACTCACGCTAAACCTTATTTTGCGCTCAGCAACAAACTCATAAATTTGATTGTAGAACATCGCACATTGTCAATTACAACGCCCACTTTTTTGCGTATCGAATCGACCATGCCGGGATCGAGGATCGTTAAAATTTACGAGACACGTAATTACAGCTGATCCGATCTCGGGGGATCCGACGTCCGTATGACATAGCTTGTCTCTCTCTGTTATTTTTTCATCGACATCACTTTCGGCACTCCGATCATGGGGCTTCAGAAATCTGCTCGGCATACAGATAAGACGTCTGATAAATTTAAGAGAGCTTTCATACCGAAAACATCCCCGCCCCTCCCTTTTGCGGTTTTTTTTTTTACGCTAATATTACATTTGTTGTATGTTAATTGACTGCAGGGCAGACAAATTTTTGAATCTTCTTCATCCTACAGCCAATCAACAATTTAGAAAAAATGTACTCGTATAATATAATAATACCGCGCGGCTTTACACCGCGATGAGACATGTTATTGTTTCTTTTCCTATTCTTTTCTTTGTCGACGAGATGCGTCGCGAGAAAGCATTCGGACGCATATACAAGCAAACTGCAGTGCATCCGAATATCCGGCGTTTTGCGGTACACTGGATATGCATTTCGCGCATTCTCCAGGATCTTCGACTGTGTTGGTGACCGCTATTGTGCGCCGCTATTGTACGCCGCTATTGTGCGCCGCTCGTCCCATGCTCTAACACTCGTTAGCAGAAACTTTTACTCTCACCCCGCATCTCGTTATATTTAACGTTCAATCGTCCGATTCATTTTCTCGGCGTGGCGGCGAATTAGGATGAAATAGAAATTAGCCTGCCATTATAGGTGTGCGCGCGCGCGCGATCGCGATCGTGCGAAGGGAGAGCTCGGAGAGCTCGCTTTTAATTAGTTATCCGAAAGTCGGAAACTCACGGGAAAAACAGCGTTATCTGGGAACGCGACGAGGCGACGAGCTGCTGCTCGTCGCGCGATTAAGAATGCGCATGAGGGGAAACGCTGATTCGAGGTGAATCTGCAGCAGATATTTGGGTTAATGACTCTTTCCGCCTTACTTCGCCTTCCTTCTTTCTTCCGTTGTATAGAGTCAATCTCAACTAGCTTTTACTAACAGAGTCGAGACTGTCGGGAGAGACGTCAGGGGACAAGACGCATTCATTATCTTTGCGCGCATAGGATTGTACATAAGTTACTGCTAACGCTAATGATTATGACCGGAAAGAAAGGTAGAGATATAAATAGAATCAAATAAATAGACCAAGCTTCGCTTTTATATTTTTATTGATCTACATCGATAAAAATATACATTTAAGTTTTCAATCGATATGTTGCCGCAGTAAAAAATTTTCTAGTATTCCGCGAAAATTAGAAAAAGTAAAAAGGAGCAAAAAAATTTATAGCGTTTTTCATTGGAAAAATTAATGCAACTCTGGTGCACCCTGAGTGCAATTGAATGCAAATCAATTTACATATTTTCAGTATTAACAAATAATTTAACCATTTTAATTACGTATTCTTTGTCGTTATTTTATAAAAACTTAAAAGGATTTAATTATTTATTTTAATCGATTAAACCGATTTGCCCTTAATTGTTTTTCAACGGGAAGTGCTGTTAAAAATGAGCGAATAAGGTGCGAAATAAAAAATGTTTCAAAATTGATGAATATTATCTACGTTATATGCGTTAATAAAATAAACATTTTAGAACTTTATCGTTTTTTTAATATTTTTAAAAATATTTATACGTTTTTTAAGTCATAACGTCCCTGAATATTGACCAAATACATTTTGTGTCTTAAAATTTATCACATTTTCGCTTATTTTTAAAATTTATTTCGTTAACTACTAGAAAATTTGACGGTTTTAATTTTATTATTTGACACTATTGAATCTGAACAAATTTTTAATTTTAACTCACATTTATCAAGAACTTATTACGAATAATTTTTACTGGCCAAGGTGTATAATTAACTTCCACAAAAATGACTAATATTAACTTAACGATGTACTTTTGCAGCAGGGACACATGAATTATCGACTAAGATACATAGTAAATTATTTTAAATTTTCTAATAACATTTATCAAGAACTTATTACGAATAATTTCTACTGGTCAAGGTGTATAATTAACTTCCACAAAAATGACTAATATTAACTTAACGATGTACCTTTGCAGCAGGGACACATGAATTATCGACTAAGATACATAGTAAATTATTTTAAATTTTCTAATAACTTTATAGGCTATTTATTGTAACATTTTATTCATAACCGCTAAATAATATCATAATTTCAAATTCTATTTTTATTTTTACATTAATAATGACCTGATCGGTGTCGAAACATATGTTTGTACTCTTTATTATCGAATATTAAAAATTATTGTTTAGCTCGTAGTCCTTCTACTTTATTATTATTATTAATTTGTTTTTATTGAGCCATATTATTATTCATATTAGAACTTTACTTTTTATTTCTTGTTAATGATATAATATGTAATAAAAGATCTATACTGAATGCTAAAGTATGTACCTCGAAAAATTTGATTCGTTATTTAATATACTGCACAGAAAAAAATGTTTGAATTAACTGGAATTCTGGTGGAAAATAAACAATCCAGAATTCTAATTAGATCTACAAGATTTCTGGTTAAATCTATTAAAATTCTAGTTGACCAACGTTTAGTAGATTTAATCAGAAATCTAGTAGACTAAACTAAAAATCTGAATCGTTTATTTTCCACCAGAAATCCAGTTAATTCGACCAAACATTTTTTTCCGTGTGTAAATAAAAAAAAAGTTGAAAAACGTTGATCTGTAAGATAGTGGTTGAAAGAAAGAAACAAGAGAGAAGCAGAAATTCTTTTACTTCTGGAGAGAATTATCTGCCAACTTTTGTAGTTTTCTGTTATTTCTTTGAAAATGATGAAATTCAATGCCAGATGGATGATGGTTCCCGGATGATGAAGATTTACATACTGCAATAACATCTTCCGTTATCATCCTGCTGTATACATATACGTATATAT
Source organism: Trachymyrmex cornetzi (assembly GCF_001594075.2). NCBI lineage: Eukaryota > Metazoa > Arthropoda > Insecta > Hymenoptera > Formicidae > Trachymyrmex > Trachymyrmex cornetzi. The sequence goes on from NW_017300245.1 coordinate 870,070, forward strand.
TATATTTTTTGTATAATGGCGCGCGCGATGGAAGAAATCCGAATACATGCAAATGGTAGAGCAGAGAAGATCTCAATTTTGAGGAATTTCCCTTAATTTCTCGCGCGTTCACTCCCATTCGCGAGAACCGTTAGTCGTCAAGCACGGCGGGCTTCCTATACCAGCTTATTATTAGCTACGCCCTACGCGAGGCATCCGAGAACCGGCGATTATTAAAATCTCCCTCCTCCCTCTCATCCTCCCTCCAGACATGCTATTACATTTCGATGCCGATCGATTGCCGCCGAGTCGGATTACGGATATACCTCTTAGGTGAATAATTAACCGCACGAGCGGCTTAACCCTTGCGAGGCAAAGTGGATGACTGCACCCTCGGAAAACGTAACGTCATTCGCGACGTTTTTCTTTTCGCCCGTATCTTTCTTTCCGCGTGCATCATCGCGTTGCAGGATCGAAAACGCACAGAGCCGACGCGGGCGCGGCGTTGCAGAACTTCCGCTTGGTACGCCTCGTATCTAGGTATAATGCACGTATGTACGCCACTTTCGCATGGGGAAAAACGTTTACGGGAAAATTATAGCGCTGGCGAACACGCGGCGTGCACATTCTAGAGAGGCCGTAATTCCCGTCTTTCTTACCCGCGAAGAACGGCCGATGTTATTCGACGGCGAACGTCGACGAACGTTCCACAGGGATGTTCCTCGAGAAGAATATTCGGCGGACATTCGGGCGCAGACACGCTTCGGTAAATAATTTAATATCCTTCGTAGGAGCGCCCGAGCCACCGCCCTTGACACCGGAGTTTCGCCCCGTGAGCACGGACAATATCTGCCTTGAACTCTTCCTCCTGTGGTTTGTCTGTTAGAGACACATGTTGCAGATTTGGCCATTCTTCAAAGTATTCATTCACCAAACTTTCTTATACCCACATATATGGCTTTGATTTTTCGATTCACTCTCTCTCTCTTTCTCTTTCTCTCGTAGGAATGTATACCTTTTAGTATCAGCAGCTGAAACTGTGTGAATTATTCAAACTCTTGTTCGTGTTTTGAGTAAGTCTGTTTTCCCAATCACCGTGTAAATTCTAAGCAGACGTTTAGTTATGTCTTGCACTTTTTTTAGAAACTCTGTTATTACCACTGTTTTTATAGTCTGGATTTTAATGATTCCTCGCGCAATGAAGTCGACTTTGATAGATAGATTTTCAACGCGATAAGGATACCGGTTTATCTGGATTGTAGGACTGTATGCTTTCGCGTTAATTTACGATAATACGAACTGCAAAGGCAGTTGTCGCTGTAACATGATTTCTATTAAAGCCTGTAAATGTAATCTATGTTAATGAAAAATAAATAAAAAATGAAGAAAATGGACGCCGTGACATATGTGAACATATATCTGGAAGAAATTTATTTTAAAAGAAAGCATTTTTTACCAAAAATTCAAGGATATCACATTTTTTAATATAATGTAATTGAACAATTTTGTTTATTGTGCGTGGCATTTAAAAAAAATATTGGGAAAACGATTTAAAAAATTAATTTACATCGCACAAATAGTTGAAACGAAAGGTTTACATGATTATTAATAATATTAATATCTCCAGATATTATCCACATATTAATGTTTGAAATTAGTCAAAAACTGCCGATTTCAGGATCATTGACGTCCTGCTCCGAGAGAGAAAACATCCGGCCGCCATGCGTTACGTTCAATTTACCGTTCGCATTATCAATTTCGACGCGCGAATTGCCTCATAAGTATTCATAATTGCCCGACACGACGCGCTGGTTGCATCAAAGCCAGGATAGTCTTAATACGCGCTATAATAATAATAATCCACGCGGAAATAATTCCGCAACGCATACTCAACGCACGCAGTCGGAGACGAGTGACGAGGTTGCTGTATAATTCTAATGGCGACGATTTTAACGCTGACCCACTTCGCTTCCTGTTTTCCGCGAGCACCCCGTGTTCCAACTGTACACTGTAATGTTTAATTACTACTAGGAATACCTCCTGGGAATCTTCCTCATACGCGTCGCAATAAAACAGTACCGGAAGGAATCAACAACGGCACGGGGGTACTCACGGTCGACCTTCTCTGCCGATCGTGTGGACAGATTTCGCGCGCGATACAAAAGGTTACAGTACCGTATAAAATCGCAAGCATGAGATGGTATCAAAACACGACATCCTTTATACTGTCATTACGCTATCTGTGAAAAATGGAATTGTTTTATAAGTAGGAAGATTATTAAATTTATATGGTAATTTCTTCTATCTAGCTGTCTGCGTTGATTATCAATCTTGAGATGTAGATTGTATATGGCGATCAACATTTTTGTAATTAACGGGAAGAATTAACATAAAGATCTAGAAAGAAGAAACAAATATTTTTGGCATTTAACAATATTGCACGTTTGATGAAGAACTTTGGAAAGAATGGATTTTTTGATGGTTGACAGTTTGTTTACACAGTAACAACAAAAATTAACACTGTCAGTTAACAAAAAAAAGAGAATATTATCACGAACGTTGACAACTAGAATGTAGGAATCAAGTTCAGAAATCACGAATACTAAATATTAGGTGTTAAACTTAATTCCTGCCGTTTTTCGTCTCCAAAATTGATTTGTTTCAATGGGAAGATGAATGAATACCTTAATCAAAGTAATTTCCTCCATTTTCTACTTTATTACTAATTAATAATACTTTATTAATAATACTTTGATTTTAAGGTATTTCCCTTCGAAACAAATCAATTTTGGAGACGAAAAACGGCAAGAATTAAGTTTAACACCTAATATATGAGTAAATAATAGTACACGAGTGAATTTAGCGGACTCGCTCAATCCTGAACTCATAACGTTGGACGTTTCACGTCTCAGCAGAAAAAAGTGATTGCATAGTATCAGAAGCGATGTCAGAGTCCGTCACGGACGCTGACTGGGGCGATGCGATTTGAGTACACGGCCGTAGGAAGTAGGATGGTCGCCGGAAGTCCTCCCCCGAAACATATGGTGGGGCTGTCTCTCTCTCTCTCTCTGTAAAGACACATACTCGCTTGTGCTCTCCCGTTTCCTGCGGCTGCTTGCCAGTGAAAAGAGCATGGCAGCAGTTTACAAGTGGCGGCCGGCACTTATGCACGTCGCGAGTCGCGAGTCGCGATCGCCGGTCTGTCAGCTCTCGTGCTCCCCGTGATAAGCTCCCGTTGCTGTGATAAAGCCTTCGACCGGATTACGCGGGCGAGGCCCGTGTAACTCGTTCGCGAGAGTTGCACGGTCAGTTTTACTAAGTCCGGCGTTGTACAATTAGTAGCGTTATCTGCTTTATATAATTACGTAATTCCGTTACACTGTTGCACAATTGGTTCCGTATAGTTATACAGATAATATCGCTTCGTGAGACGGAGTACGTGATCGAGACAATCGATCGATTCTTATGGTTAACTCGGGGAGTCAGTCCATCGGGTCTCTGCCTTTTGAAATTATTCGCGGAGGACAATGACGAGGGCGGGGACCATCTTCGAGTATAATTTCTGTATTTGTAACGCATGCACGCGAACGCGTATATATATGTATATATATTTTTACAGGCGTAGCGAAGCTTCTCTTTTCCCGTGATATCATAGTTACGCGCGACGGAACAAAAGATAGAGCGACGGGCGGGGATCGCGCACGTATACGCGCACGTACATGCACGCACGGTGAAGGTAGGAAAGTGATACGGATATCTCTTCATTTCCCCGACTCCTGTGGTGCACCGCGAGGGAAGCGCACACGTTTCACCTGTGCCGATGCACAGGAAGCCGTAGACACATCGTCGTCTCAGTCGCGTGTTTACATTGAGCGCGGTACGATGACTGCCGCACTAATGCAGCGAAAAAGAGTAACGTCATAATTATATGGTCCGTTCGCCGGGGTACTATTTCTTTTCCAGCCGCCCGTATTAATCCGTGATAATCCTCGAGTTTTTGTCGCGTTCCCGTGATGTGTTTATTGAAAATAATTGCAGGCGAATCGAAAAACACTCCGTGTGCTGTCGTATAGTGATTGATTGTTAATAAATTTAATTAAAACTCGCGATGACTCGCTCGATTGATGAGACATCTTTATCGCTGGGTTGAAGAAGAGATATTTTCAATGAATCAGCGAGGAAATGTCGCTGGGTGAATCTCCGCGTAAAACTGGAGCAATGAACGTTATCGTGGCAGGACGTGAAACCGACATCCTATATACGATCTCACGAGGAAAGTTGTGACGATGATTCGTTCGCGAGAGCTAGTTGGGTGAAATAAAAGTAATCGTGATAGAGACAAAAATTCACGCTACAGCGAAATGGTAATCTGTGATATATTCTACAGTCTGCGATACAATCGAACGAGCTGAGCTCGCGTTTTAGAAACCTGCTTCATTTGTAAACGTTACAGATAAACGCGAGCTTACTATTTTGAATAACAATGTGAATAACAAGGCGCGACTGTACAGTGAAACGTGTACAATTAAATTGGGAATTAGTTCAGGATACTATCGACGGAAACCGGGCCTCTTTTGGTCACGCTTTCACATTTTTCGCATTTGCGATATAGATAAGCAAAGATTCTGCACTGCCAAAGCTGATTAGAGATCGCATGTCCTAGAATGACCCGCTGTGAATAACATGCCGTCCACGAGACGAGCTCAGTGCACCGACGACTGTAGGTGCGTGTTGTGCCGCGAGTTGAAAGGCTACAAGATGAGCGCCAACGGCATCGAAGTTCAGCAGCAGATCGGCCATGAAGGGACAAATTTTATCCTACGGCGGGCCGTACCTTTCTTACCGAAGCCTCCGGCGCGAGAGGAGTGGCGAGAAATCGCAAGGTACGACGATTACGAGAGATGCGCGACCTTGGAAGACCGAAGTCGTCGTGGCGGCGGCGGCGTAAACGGTAGTCCAAAACCATGGACGCCCAACAACGACATCGGGAAAACCGGAAAGGATGTAAATCATAAAACGGTCATCTATTTCGGCGATTCAAATCCGAGACAGAAAGAAGACAAAGCGAGGCAGCAGCAACCACCAGTTCCACCTCCGCCTCCCCTGCCATTACCGGAAGCGTGCGCGCAGGTGACGTCAAGGTGCAAGGAGGATCCTGAGACTTCGTTACCCCTTGCGTTGCGATCGCGGAACGACGAGACAGCAGAGGCTCGTCCACGAGACGCGTTGGAGCGGGATAACGAGCGGGAAGAAGATGCCGGACGACATCGAGATTCCGCGATGGAGAACGGCGATCCCAAGGCCGCGCACGAGATCGTGGTGAACGTCAGCCCCAGCAGGGAAGATGTGCTCAGGATAGAGGAGGACGAGAGCCAGCTGGAAGACTATTGGTCCTTGCCGGGGGACACGAGCGGGTTCAAGGCGGATTGGAGTTTCGTGCAGCAGTGGCGACTGAGGGGGTAAATTCACGCATGCACGCTCGCACGCTCGCACGCTCGCTCGCTCGCTTGTCGTTGACGAAGGAAGAAAAAATAGATGCTGCCTTTCGGCGAATCAAAGTTCCTTCACTCTCGCGTTAAATCTCGCGATACCTCATGCCGTTTCCGCGGGTGATTTACTTACCATTTCGAGTCACACGTGCTATTATAAAAAAGTATTATAATCTACTTTGACCGAAAAGGATTATTTCTATTAATTAATTTATTGATAAACTCCTGATCGGTTTTTTTTACAAATAAATTATTAATGATTCCAGCACAGCAGAAATCAGACGTTTAAGAAAATAAAAATAATCGTGACTTTTCCTTACAAAAAATATGATCGTAACAGTATGTTTAATTAAATTATTGTTCAATCGCTTCACGATTTCTTAATGTAAGACGAATGTATTGAGATGATAAAAAATTGGTAAATTAAAATTTTAGTGACTGTAACCAATGTCCAGCTTTAGTGAGATAAGATAATGGAGTCATACATTTATCTCGCGAGAGATGGTACGCGAAACGGCGTATCTAAACATGTCACCGATTTTGCGCACTCACGAGAAGAGTTCGCCACTCTGTAGTTGATGATTCACACAAGCGATCCAGACAGCATCGCAGAACTCGCGTTTGAATATCTTATCTCTTCGCGTTCATTTAATTTTCCCCCTCGTGACTGACGGATGCGTGCGTTCGAATAAAACGTTCATCGCGCTGTATCGAATCGATATCGTGTAATGGGACGTGCGTGTAAATCGTCGTGTTTGAACCGCCTCGAATCGACATTACATATCGCGATTACGAGTTGTTTTAAGACTCCTAGCCGCGCTCGCTGATTTATTCCCCGACGTACAAACGATCCGTTCTTCGCGCTCTCCAAGGAAATCCAGATGATGCACCGCTAATGCTCGGATCCCAACAGTGATGCCTCTCAAAGTGCATAATAAGTGCATTCGAGTTGAATGCCTGCGGGCCGTGGGTGTGCGTGCGTGCGTGCGTGCGTGCGTGCGTGTGTAATTTTTTCGACGCTTTCTTTGAATTCCTCTTTCTCGAAATAGATGTTAAAATTTTTTTATTTTAAATATTGGACTAATAATGCGGACGACTAAACGATTGACACATCTGAGACCTGTAATAATACAATAAGGAATATACATGCATTGTATTATATGTATATAGCCTAAACACTTTAAAATTTATATGATAACGTGTCGTTTAGATATAATCGTGATGTTGCGCGCTTCGCAAGAATCATGTCTGAAAAGTGAAATGCGAGAGAGGAACAAATTAATTAAATGGTCAGTACATATTGCGCACTTTTCGCATAACCGTGTATATTATACTGTATATATACCATAACCAGGAATTGATTTGCCCGATACGCTACCTGCATTGCTGCGTTTTCTGTCTCGGTATCTCCCGAGCGAGCAGTTTGCGCAACTCGTAATGTCGGATTTGAAAGTTGTCGAAGTTAAATCCTCGGCGTCGATATCGACTAACAATGGTCGCACAATTGAATATAATAGCGATTCATAAGGATTACGCAATGCATTCGGCGTATTATAGCTGCTTATTTCAGCGGAACCTCTAATTGAACGGACGCATTATTAGTCTAAATAATTTTAGGATCACGATATCGATGGCTCGTATCGTTTCCGACAGAATTATGCTTGCCGCGTTCTGTCCCGCCGGTTCTTTCCGCATCACTTTCTCTCGAGATACGGAACATATTTATATATTGACAACGTAGAGAAGCTAAAGGTTGGCAATATTTAAAATACGTCTTACGAGATTCTTCCTGAAAATTAATTACACTTTAGGACATTGCAAAACATTTAAAACGCGAACATTTCAAAGTTGTCGTGTCACGTGCCTTTGTTAACGTTTAATGCGTTTTACCGCATTCACAATCGAGTTTTGCGGCCGCCGTAAGCTAAATAATTTTTTTTTCGCGAGGGTGTCGTATATATCAGCTCCACGTCGTTGGCATTCTATAGGGTGGAGAAATATTCCATGCCTAAAAAGCCTTACGGTCGTTAGAACGGTTTACAAGTGACGCGAGTCTCATTAGGACAACTCGAGAACGCAGTTCCGTTTATCCATTTCTTCGTAGATGTTACGTGACTCTTATCTCTCGGACTCTCGAGAGCTAGGAATCGGACGTGGTAGTTAGCTGCGTAGATTACGACTTTTCGAGAGTGTAACTTCCACGAAGACGAGTGCCTCCTCGGAATGCACCTCGCGTTATGCCTTTGCTATTTGCTTCTCCCGTCACGCGGGGGGGAAGTTCGATAAGACGGCGCGAGCAATCACTTGTAAGTGAGCCGCTAGAATTATTCCTGTGACAAATTAATGAGGCACTGACCTATCCAACAGAATATCGGGTATCGTTTCTCGGTCGTTCAAGTAGAGAAACCTGTCTACTGAACGAGATTTTCAAGTCGCCAAGTTGTTGCGAAAGTTTTCTTCATTTAAACCATAGTAGATTTTTTCATAATAAAAATCTGCGGATAGCTTCTTTTTAAAATTTTCTTATTTTTATCTAGTAGTTAAGCCTGGAATTCTTAAAATAAGCTCCGTCAAATTATACTTTTAAGACATAATGAGAATAGACAATACGAGGAGCAATATAAATAAGAGGGAACAAATTATTTGTCGAACCAAGATGAAAATTTTTTTACAGACCGGGCGGTGGTAATAGTCGCGAGATATATTGCCCCTCTTACTCGAAGGATTTCACCGAGAATTCTGCTAAAAGCGGAGTTCACGATATGGTCCATATGATCCCAGAAAGGGATACGGATACCGTAGCACCGACACCGACTCCACAGCATCCACGTCATTCTCAGCACCATCATCTCAGTTTACACGAACTCCGTGCGCTTCAGGTATATCGAAATATGTCAACTTATCTACGGGACGGGGAGAGATTCCACGGGTATATCTAATTTCTAATGCTTTTCTGACTTCTTGTAAATATTTTACATACGAAAAATCACAAGGAATTGAAGTCGGAAAATTCCGCGACGCTCGCCGTAAAAGATTGCCGATTTTTGCAGAGGCGACCGGAATGCACTGGCAACAGCTCCTCCGATGAGAATCGATCGTCCGGACACGCGAGCATGTCGGATACTGGCGGCCACACAAGCAGCAGTTCACCACCGCATCGTCATCATAGAACTCACAGTCCTCAGCAATTGAATGCTGTGCCCGAAGACGATCGAC
>NW_017300245.1:878763-894463 GCF_001594075.2 Trachymyrmex cornetzi
GGAGCCGATCTGGTCAGAGCCGCAATCGACACCGAGCTACGCCCGCTAAGGTTCTAGTGATCCAAGTTTTATAGAATCTTATATTCTTATATACATATTTTAATTAAAATTAACTGATACTTGATGAATAATTTTTTGTTTTTTTACCGTGTCTTTAGACAATTGGAATTAAATAATGCCCCTGTGATCTTAATTAAAGTCTAAGTAAATCTTAATTAAAGTTAAAATGCTATAAATATTCTGACAAATATCAACATTATATTAATCTCTTTGTTCTTATAGAATTTAATGAAAATTATCCAATCCCATCTCTCTCTTTCAATTAAAATCAACTTTAGGTGAATTTTTGGCTACCGAGTTGTTCCATTTCTTGAAGCCCTGAAATTTTTAACATTCCATTTTGCTTGCAGCTACAGGTACCATGGTCGGGTTCCGGTTTGGAGGATATAAAGCTAGCGATCCAACAGCTTACGATGCGCTCGCACAAGTCTTCGTCCACATACTCCTCGCTGAGCGGCTCGGAAAGCTCAGAGCCCGCAGTGAGAAGACTGATGCGACACTCCAGCTTGGAGACGATCAACACTAACGTGACTAGCGCCGATGAGTTCGTCTGGGTAGATTCTCATAATCGTCTGGTTGAATTGCAGCAGCTACCGTGGACTCACCATGATGTGCTACGTGTACTTCAAAACGGTCGAACAAGAGAGCACATGGAGCAAGTCTCGATGGAGACGATTCCACGGCTTTCCTATCTCCTACAACGTGCGCTAGTCAGGATCGGCCGCGAGACTCAGAGATTGGCAAAGCCCATAGGTCTCTGTAGCAAGCACGAAGTGTACAGTGCCTTTAAGATCGTACTCTGTCCGGCTCTTGCGGATTCTTGTACCAAGGTAGGATTATCTGCAGTTATATGATATCAAATAATAATATCCTGTGTTGCTAATATCCTGATAACTAGAGCAATATATTCTAATAATAACTGATGATAATCCAATCACGATGAGCGCACTTAACACTAAACATAGTCATTTGATACCTGCCTTGTTTAAAGGCTTGCCTTCGAGCTGCCGCGATGTTCGCTGTATCTGGCGATCAGCTGAAACAATCGAAGGCATCCCGTTCGGGGCTGCAATTGCCAGTCGGACGTTTCTTACGTTGGATGTCCGATGTGAGACTCGGGCGGATGATTCACGAGTATGCCGCGATATATCTGACAGCCGGAATCGAGAATCTCCTGGAAGAGATACTGCTACAATGCGTGCCGACGGAACCGCATACGACCCTCACGGCGACAATGCTGGAGCACGCTATAGCGAACAGCGGCGACTTATGGGGCTTGTTACAACCGTACGCGCATCTCAACGCCGGTCGAACTGCATCGGGTCCGTAATTTTATTTTTTTTAAGATAAAGATCATTAAATATCGGCTCATTCTCAATTATATATTGATAAATTTATCCGATTCCAATCATTTTTTTTAAATTTAATTTTTATTTTATCCGTTTATTAATTATTTTTAAATTACAGAATAATGGTAATTTGGTAGAAGACTGAAAGGATGTATACGACTAAGAACTTTTATTTGCGTTTAAAGATACTTAATATGAATATCATTTATACTTTTATACAATACGGCACAGATATGTTATCTTTATTAATTTACGCTAATTTCACATCGAATCGAAATATCTTTTATTATTTTAGGCGCTCTCGCTATGCCTCGTTGGGCAAGTGTAAGTTCTTTGAACTCGTCGTCGTCATCGCGTAGCGGGCGGGACGTAGCTCAGTCAGCTTTGGAACCGTCGTTGCTTACGACGTGCGTGGGATCAATGTCAGAATTAATAGATTTAATTTCAAAGGTAGCACAAGCAGGACGCTGCCCTATACCATTGACAACGAGAGCCTTATATGCTCTATTTTATTACATGAGATGCTCGCAGGTATGGAATTTGAATAAAAGTAGCGTATTAGTTTTTCAATAAATCATTAATATTGTTGTATAATATTACAAAACGCATTATTTTTTAAGTAATTTTAAATCATACTTGGTGTCATTGATCCAAATATTTAAGTTGGAACATGGCGAACGCGGATCTGGAATACAGGAATTAGCATACGAACGAGCTTACGTTGTACTGCCACCGTTAGTAGAATGGCTACGGGTAGCTGCAGCGCACGCCGAGCACAGACACGGTTTAGTCATGGATCAAGATGACATTAATCAAGCTGCCCGACTATTGTTGCCTGGTGTAGATTGTCCTGTTCGACCGATAAGGTCAGTCAGTCTGTAAACTTTTATTAAAACAAAATTATTTCAACATGTCATTTCAGAAGATTCGAATATTTAAATTTATTTTATGATAATCTTTATACCTTAAGATTTCTAACACTTTATAGTACAACTTGTTAAAATTTGTTATATTATGTATGCAGCTCCGAGGAGATCGCAGTATGTTCAAAGCGCATCGACGATGCCGAATACGTTCGGTTGCTGACGCTGGACATGGCTTTCAAGATGTTGACCAGTGGACGCACGGATCTCATAGGCCAGGCAATGTCGCTGTTGCCTTCAACAAAAATTAACACGGTGAATGACGCCGGATTCACGGCTCTGATGCTGGCATGTATCAATGGTGATGAATCAGCTGTAATGGCTCTACTAGACGCCGGGGCTGACTTGAACATCGAAAGTCCACCACCCACGACAAGCTCGTCGTCGAATACTCCTTCCAAGATTCCACAAACATCCGGTGTATCAAATGTTAGAAGCCCGAATAATCAGTCGGCAATGATAACATCCAATAAAACTCCGAACGCGAATGTAGCGTCTAATAGTCCCAACAATCCTGGTGGAGCTATTTCCAGTGGCATGTGTTACACGCAGACTGCCTTTAACGCAGAGACGCAACACTGGACCGCTTTGACTTACACGGCTCTGTTGGGTCATTGTAATATCGCCAGAATATTGTTGGAGAGAGGTGCTGCGGTGGAAGGCGGCGCGAAACTCAGCGAGGACAAGTGCACAGTCACGCCTTTGCAAGCGGCCACAGCGTCGGGAAATAATGAGATGGTAGCTCTACTCTTGGCACACGGGGCGCAGCCGTTTCTGTCCACTTTGATCAAGGATTCATTCTCCTACTCAGGTTCCGTGCAACGTGGCTGTTACAGGTAAGTCAGTTTTAGCACTTTATTATTTAATTATTATCGCAATCAGATTTTATTAAAGTGAGTTACGATTTATTGAAGGAATCACTATAAAATTTAATGTATATAATATTAAAATATTATTAATATTTAAAAAAAAAATTAGATCGGAATGTACTCAGATTAATTAAAAATGTAATTTTTAATTTTATATTTGATAAATAGCGCAATCTCAGTAGCTACAGCACATGGTCAGAGAAGTTGTCTTCATCAACTACTATCACATCCACTCAACTTCTCGGCCAAGCGAGGAGAAAAAGAGATATTATCTTTGGAAGAGATATTAGCGGAAGGTAACGCCGGTAATAATTCTCAACAGCAGACTGCAGAAGGAAGAGGAGCTCGCAGAGAAGGCAAGGAACCAGTATTTAATAAGATACAAACGAAGGCGTTACAGGAAGCTATGTATCATAGCGCGGAAAGTAATCACTTAGGTGAGAAAATAATAGAATTTTTAAGCATATCGATTATACTTACAATAAAATATTCAGATTTTTGTTTTATATTAGTTATATAATGACATATAATTTGTTACGATTAACAGATATTACCATGGAGCTTCGTGGGTTAAAAGTAGGTTGGACATTACATTGCTGGATGCACAGTCTTGCGACAGCTCATGAAATGCGATTGGACTCGGTTATAGATCAATTACTTCAAGACTTTCTTCAAGTCTGTCCGGATGATTATTCCACGCAGTTCGTGCAGGAATGTTTACCACTTTTATTCAATATTTTTAGATATAGTAAGGTAAAAAATTACACATTATTTATAAATACTACCAGTTTTGAGAGAGAGAGAGAGAGAGAGAGAGAGAGAGAGAGAGAGAGAGAGAGTGTGCTTATAAAATATATTATTGTAAATAAAATAATGCAATTTATTAAAGAAAATTGCACCAATGCTATTTTTTATATAAAATATGCGGTTTGTACTATTTTTACAGAAGGAAGGCACGACACTTTTGCTCGCTGATATATTTTGCACATGTTTTGGGTGGGAGCCGATCAAGCCAATTAGAGATACTACACTTTCGAGTGGATCAAGAATTGATCCAAAGTTTGTGAATAATCCAGAATTAAGCGATGTGCAATTTAGAGTCGAAGGTCGTGTTTTTTATGGTCATAAAATTGTACTGGTTACATCTTCCCCAAGATTTAGAAATATGTTAAGCTCCAAACTATGTGAAGGCAATCCTCCTATCGTGCAAATTAATGACATAAGATACCACATATTCCAGGTTTGCACTTATTATTATTATTATTATTTATACATAGATTTCATATGACGAACGTATTATTTATTAGTTGTTCAATATGTGATAATATCTTATTAATTAATAGTTCGTTAAAAGTATGTTCAAAATAATTACATTGCAATTGATTAAAGATAGTTAATAAGAGTTAATTGTTTTTAAAAAATATTTCGATTTTCAGATGGTCATGGAATTTCTTTATCACGGCGGTTGCGCCACTCTGGAAGTTAATCAAAGTGATGTTCTGGAATTAATGGCAGCAGCTAATTTTTTTCAACTCGATGGCTTGCTCAGATATTGTGAAGCACAGTGTTCCACGATGGTGGATCTTGACAATATTGTTTCTATGTATATTCACGCAAAGGTATATTTCTATATACAACAAGTAAGAATTTAAAACCTATAACGATTAATGCATCTTTAATGCATAAATATTTTAATGTGAATTATATGTATGTATATATATATATATATGTGTGTATGTGTGTATATATATAAGAATGGTCATCATTTTAACAATTTTTGAAATTTAATCGGGACCCTAAAGTGGTTCAATATTTCGAAAAAAATAACACCATATTTTTTCAAATTTTTTGAACAATTTTAACTCGTGCCACCGGGGTACGAATAGATGAAAAAACTTTATGAACAAAACTCGACCGATGCTCTAATTCTTAACTAATTTTAAAGTTTTTTTTAATTTGCTCCAAATTGAATAAGCTATAAGAAGCTCATTCTGCGTAAATTTTGATTACGGTCCAAAGTAAAAATTGCCGATTCAATGAAGTGAACAGAAAAAATCAAAATTACACGATAACGAATATTGAATTGGCAATTTTTAATTTGGACCGTAATCAAAATTTACGTAGAATGGGCTTATAGTGCATTCAATTTCGAGCAAATTAAAAAACAACTTTAATGTCTTAACGTATTGACTCTCTTGAGGGCCTTTTTTCCCTTCTATGTATTTTGAATATTGAGTCTTGTACATTATACTTATTTTTATTAAATATATACTCGTACGTACATATGATAAAATAATAGTTACAGGAACTGTACCGAACACAAATTTCCTTATGTAAGATCTACGCATCAGACATTTACGTACATAATAGCAATTTACAATTTCATGAAAATATGTGTTTAATTACAATTCTAATCGTAATATTATTTCTGTTTTTCAAATTATTATGAAATTGTTAAAACAAAACAAACATAAAATCAACTTCTCACACGTTTGGAGAGATATATAAAAATACTTTTTTTCATACCCCTTTGATAACAATCCAAGTGATTATTTAACACAATGAGTGTGTATGTCCATGCCATCTAAGGATAAATGTGTCCCACAAATTGAGCATTTCGCCGAATGGTTTTTTATGATGTAATTTTCCAATATTAGTTTTGCAAGTATCATATTTCTTGCTTTTACATAAAAATGTTTATCGTCTGAGTGATACATCGTTACATGGTTTAATAAAGGGGATAAATTGCTAAAATTACATGTAATTTCTGCGTTACGTTCAAATGTACGATATTTTCCAGTTATAGACAAACTTGTCCTTCAGACCAAATAATAAAATTTTCTTTTATATTTTCACAAGCACAAGCGTAGCATGGTGAACAGCGCGCGAGTTTACCATGCCAGGGGAACTCGGATTCGATCCTCGGCGGATCCGTGAAATTTTCACGCGCTCGTAGTTCTTCTTCGGCGATCTGTCAAATCACCAAGAGTATCTATTGCCAAGAAAACCTATCAAAACTGCTGTGTAGGTTCCCTATATGCTGTTTACAACTTACATACACACCACGGGCATACGTACGAGAGGTAGGCCCGGTCCCGACTTTGGGATGTTGCACCATCGGAATGAAAATGAATGAATATTTTCACGTTCTGGGTGTTCAGTTAAGTCTGATATTGAATACTTTTCATTTACGTTCCCCAGTCGAAGAACTCGTGTGTCGTTAATGCTTTGTAAGCTTCCGCTAAATTCTGTTATTTAAAAGTAAAAAATTCTATGGGATGCTTAAGTATTTTGTTATGTCATAATAAAATAATTAAGTATTCCGATGGCGCAACATCCCAGTCGGGATCAGGCCTATCTTTCGTACGTATGCCCGTGGTGCGCACGCAAAATTGTACACAAACATATGGAACCTACAATTTGACGCCGATTCCGAACGGCAGTTTTGAGAGGTTTTCTTGGCAATAAATACTCTTGATGGTTTGCCAGACCGCCAGAGAGGAACTCATGAGAACGTGAAAATTTCTTGGATCTGCCGGGGATCGAATCCTTAGGATCGAGTTTCTTGGCATGATAGACTCATATGCTGTCCATCATACTACGCTCGTGCTCATGAAAATATAAAAGAAAATTTTATTATTTGGTCTGAAGGACTGTCTATAACTAAAAAATGTCATACATTGTAATGTAACACAGAAATTACATGTAATTTTAGCAATATGTCCACTTTATTAAACCATGTAACAATGTATCACTCAGACGATAAACATTTTTATGCAAAAGCAAGAAATATAACACTTGCAAAACTAATATTGGAAAATTATATCGTAAAAACCACTCGGCGGAATGCTCAATTTGTAGGACATATTTATCCTTGAATGGCATGGACAGATGGACACACACTATTAAAGTACTCGTTGCGTTAAATAATCACTTGGACAGTCATCAAAGGTATGAAAAAAAATATTTTATTATATTTTTCCAAATGCGTAAGAAGTTAATTTTATGTTTGTTTTGTTTTAACACACAACAATTTCATAACAATTTGAAAAACAGAAATAGTAGGTACGATTAGAGTTGTAATTAAACATATATTTTCATGAAATTGTAAATTGCTATTATATATATAAATGCCTGATACGTAGATCTTATATATAAGAGAACTTGCATTCGGTACAGTTCCTGTAACTATTATTTATATCATATGTACGTACGAGTATATATTTAATGACATTTTACCGCGTTATAACAATTGAGACGTAATTTTGTAATAATATTTTTACGAATTGGATAAGAATTTGTAATGCTTTATTTTAAACACCTGGTATATGCATGTACACATATATATATACATATATATAGTGTGTGTGTGTGTGTGTGCACGTGTAATACACATTGAATTATTTAAGTATTCAAAGATCCAGCTTCTCGATCGTTATAGGCTTTAAATTCTTACTTATATATTTTTATAATGTTTTCATACAAATATTGCACGCTTTAAATTATCATTTAATAATTTATTAAATGTTTAAATTTACAGGTATATAATGCGGCACAGCTCTTAGAATATTGTCAAGGATTTTTGTTACAAAATATGGTGGCTCTTTTGACTTATGACGATTCGGTCAAACGTTTGTTATTTGCGAAAAAGTTACCGAATCACGATGTTCTTGCAGGCCTATTGCTCACATTGCAATCACGAATAAAAGCCAGACGATCTCAACAACAAAATAAAATAAAAGCTTAGATATATGCTCTTGCATAAATGTAACAAGATATGAAAATATATAAGAGCATTGTAAAATTAATAAGCACTACATATAATTCCTATTTCAAAAGATACTGAGAATTAATTTTACATGTGTATGGAGATTGTTACTAACACAAAATTGGAAATTATTCTATTTTAAAAAAACATATATAAGTCTCATTGCAATCATTTTTTAAATAAAATTTTGAATTAAGAGAACGTATTTATATTTATATATATGTATGTACATTGTATATTAAATTAAAATTTTTACAGCACATATGTGCCTTTTTATATGTGTGTTTTTATAAGTTATGAAAGTAGTTTCTTTTACGAGAATAGCCTTTCACAAAATATTGCCTTGTAAATAAGATTGTATAAGAAAATTTTATACAGATATTAATTTTTCGCATATGTAGAAATCGATTTCTATTATTAAATATAAACTTTCTGACAACAGGTGTTTCGACCATTCATATATGTATGTATAATATATATTTTTTATCACAGAGATAAGTTTTCCATGTTAAAAGTTATGTAATGTATAACAAAAGATCCATTGTTGGTCGTGAAGAATAATAAAACACTAAGCTCTGATATTATTTTTCTACTAGCAATTTGGAAAAATCAATAAAAGATATGGATACCTTTGATTTGTATGTATTTCTTTATACACTCATGCTTTTCCATGTTTTTACAATACCGAAGATTGTATATTTTAAATGTATTTTTATATTTCTTGGTATAAATCAATATATTATATAATCACATATCATATACAGGGTATAAAAAAACTTTTATTTGCAAAGAACAAAACATAATTTAATGCCTAATATTAATTTAGCACATACAAATCAACAACGATAATAAAGCTATTATACTTGATATTAAGCGTAAGTATCGATATCAATATCATAGCACTATTTATTTAAATGATGTTAATATGATTAATTGTATATACAATATTCAGATTATAATCTTAATTATTATACGTTGGATTTTTAAGATTCGGAATGCCTAATAATCATATCAGAATCGGGTAATCGTAGGAAAGTGGCTGTCTCAATCAAATTTTTTGTCTGACAGTACATAATTTAAAATACAGACGGCATTTCTTTAATAATATAAATTATAAAATAGCATTGATTAAATAATCTATGTCGCAATGATATCCGAAAACTTATAAAAATTTAAGTTACGTACAACGATAATACTCTATATTTATTAGGTTACAATATCTTCTAAAAATTATTTTTTTCTATTTTCCATAAAATTTAATACATATCTTTTTAAAAATATATTTCTGTTATTCACACACACATGTGAAAACTATTTCATAGATCTAACATGATAAAATAATACAAAATTATTATTTGCAAAAAATTAATTAGCACCTGCATATTGTATGAAAAAAATTTTCAATAAAATTGTAATTATATTTACTAGAAAGGATAAAAATATAAATTTAAATATATAATAAAGTATACAAAAATTAAATGATACTGCTATTCAGAAAACATGTGTGTGTATTTATATATCTATATAATTTAAATCGTTAAGTCAATTATATAATACAATTTTATTACAAGAGTATTTTTCTAATTGATTATATCCCAATTATAGTGCTAATTATAATGCTCATAATTTTCGTCTATCTAAGTTTGGCTTTCTTTGCATTACAGCAATTTATTAATCATAATTAGTACTCACATGTGTAATAATATTTATTCTGATTAATAATTCAGACCAATATATGAAAATGTTCAATATAAATGCGATTAAAATATGTATACGCAAAATTTTGTATCAGTTTGATTATAATTATGTGTAAGTTTTGATAATATCATTTCATCATATGGCGACAATAAATAGATAACATTTTCCTTGTGCAGTTTCATGTTCGCGAAACGTACGTCCTCTACCTATTTATAAATCTGTTTACAAATTTCTTTTGTATAGAATATAATTCTCTCTTCTTTTATGCAATATTAGATATATCTAGATAGATCTTGCTAAAGAAACGCATCAGTCAAGTTGATATACGATACCAACAATATATCTTTTCACAAACTATAAACCAATATTAATAAATTTCTGTTATTGACACGAATATTTGTATCACCATTGGATAGTTTAAAGCTATTGAAGCATATGATACTAAAAATTTTTTTACGTATAGTATTAAAGTAATACTTATGATAAATAACAGAATTTTTTATTTTTAGAGAATACCAAATCTTTCATATTCAAATAATATAGAA
The DNA here is from genome assembly GCF_001594075.2 of Trachymyrmex cornetzi. Classification (NCBI taxonomy): domain Eukaryota; kingdom Metazoa; phylum Arthropoda; class Insecta; order Hymenoptera; family Formicidae; genus Trachymyrmex; species Trachymyrmex cornetzi. The sequence continues at coordinate 888,976 of NW_017300245.1, forward strand.
AATGAATATTTGGAATAACTATATTGTATATTACAAGATAGGCATGTGAGAAATGATAAAGGCATTATTTTAGCCTTTACTCTGATGTTCTAATATTTTATTCAATAATAATTCAACTAGAGAGTAAAAACAGAATTTAAAAAAGCCTATAAAAATTCATATTTTACATGTGAAATTATTAAATACTGTTTTATAAAATTTCAAAATAGCTATAACATCTCCAAAAATACAGGAGACAATTCCATTGGTAAGCAGATATAAAATAAGTCTCTATACTCTCCTTGTTAAATCTCCAATACATAGAAACGGGCAAAACGAGATGGTCCTTGAAGAAACTACTTTCAAACGACATATGAGACAGATTGAGACAACCCTTTTCGTTAATCAGTAGACCCGCGCAAAGGCTAGGGTCGCTAACTTAATTTAATGACTAGAATAACAGTTAATACAATGGCAACTATAATCGCAAGTAACAACAAGATATAAACTTTCCGACGAAATTTACTTTGGTAATTACTTCCCTTCTCCAGTTCCTGCGCTCCTAGCTCGACATTGCCGTGTATATTCTCTATATGGTTGTCAATTGTATCTAGAAAAAAAATTATTAGGTTCCATTAAGCGTGTGTATTTTGTAACAAGTGGTCTGTTTTCTGTTCCTGCACTAGATTGTCCTAGAACTCTCTTTCTCGCTTTAGACAAATATCAAACGTATATCTATCTCACTTTAAGTTCCAAAAGTGTACACTAGTTCAGACATAGAAAACAGACGGAAGGTTAAATTAAATAAATAAATATATATAACATATTATAAAGAAAACTTGCAGCTGTTATATCTATAAGATTATTAGCAGCAAAAAGAGGATGCTTACCAATAGTATCACCTTGTTGATGCACCAGTGCCGCGAGTTCGCGCATAATTTGATTCACATCCAAAATATCACCTTCAATACGTTTTATCCTATCCTCTCTCTCTAAGAGTAGCCCGTGTTGAAATTCGAGTGTCCTGTACATGCCATAATACACTGATCACATATCGTTTCTAATATAAAGTCTCAGAAAATGTCATTTTTTTACAAGATACATTGAAACTGACTTACCATACATATTTTATAAGTTTTCTATATTAATAATATATGTCGCATAAGTGTGTAATTAATCTTTTCACTGAAATTTTAAGTTCTATTTTTTTTGTCACGGGCATGCTATAAAATCCACAAGTTTTATTGCTATCTCATCCAGAAAATCTTACAATCTCCATTAGCCGATACAATCACAAGAGCTTCTATGCTTACAGCATTGTCCAAAATGCAACGAAAACCATTGCTATTGTTCCAACTAAGCAAATAGGTAAGATTTTCTGCATTACTTGTGAACACACAAATACTCCATTGCTTTGTGTGAATGGAAAAGATGTTATTTCCAAACCTTTGTGTAGTCCTGTGCTCTTGTTCCTGTACTAGAAGTAGGCGATGTGTCTCTTCAGCATTATCCTCATCCATTGAATTTTCTATATTGGTCATAGTTAAAATATGTCTCTTCATCTTCTCAACAATTGACTGTAAAGAATACCTTGTTATTAATGTTCAAACAAAATGGAAGCTTCATGATTATAAATTCTTTGTAATCAAGACAACTATTAGAGACATATCTCATATCGCATACCTTCTGCATATCGGAATATCTTTGTAATGCATCTTTAAAATCTGTTGTGAGTTTTTCAATTTGTAATTTTTGCTGTTTGTCCCCACGTCTCATCAGCATAGTCAGTCTCGCTATATCCTTGCTTATCTGCGTGACCACCTGATTAGTACTCGATTGTGTTACATGTCTGAAAAGGTAGGAATATGAAATTTAAATTGGATACATTGTTTTCAAATATATTATATTGACCTCTGTATTCCTACTATTATAATTCTTGTTATTATAATTATTGTAAAGTTTTATTGTACTTACACTTTGTCTCTCAAACCTTGATTATCCTTGCTGGTTCCGATATTTTTATAAGCTCTTTCCAAAACCTTCCAACTTGCATTAATCGTATATATGTTAGTGGTAATATTTTCACAGAGACTATAAAGTTCAGTAGGACTAAATCCTATTTCAGGTACATCCACCCGTTGATCCGTAGACCCATAGTTCTGAGGACGCTGAGCCATTCTGTAAAGAAAATTCCAATTAGCATTACACATCGCAAAATAAATTTATAATAGATAAATGATAGATAATGTATCAACTTGAAGTATTTCTACCATTAATGTTAAAATACTGTTATCTCTTGTAAAAATAAAAGGAATAACAAAATGTACAAAGGAGTAAATGTATAAAAAGCAATACTAAAATTACACAAAAAATATAATCCTTAAAAAATTATATATATAATTATGTCAGATAACATAATTATAATAGTATTTTTGTTAAGATATATCATTGTTTCACAATAATATGATTTCTCATATATATTACTATATAAATATTTACTCCAAAGAACTGATCAGTTACATGAATATGAAATGTAATTAGAAAAAAATTAATTTGCTAATGACACTTTTGTAGCTATTACTTATAATAAATGCAAAATAAAACTCGTCCTTTTTGTACGCGCCTTTTAAATGTTTGACATCGTACAAACTTGTTAATAAGGCATAGATTTCTGGAATTAGTTCTCGCAGTGAGAATTTATAGTCGGGAGAATCGTCGTTCGTTTCTCGCGATATTTAAGCGCTTAGAGATACGATAGCACGAACGTCACGGTCGCGGAGCTAAATTTACGAGACGCTCTCTGTGCTCCTCGCGCAATGAGACACGCACGTACACATACACAGGAAGGGATTTAATAGTGAAGCTAGGAAATCTCTATGAAAGACACCTAGTCGGAGGGGTTAAATTAGCGAACGAGGACAAAGGCAGCCGCAAGGCACGGCTCTCGGCGGATGATACGCCGAGATGCGTCCGTACTAACCTGAATCCGCGTATCACAAGTGTCCTTAAATATATAAACGTAGATCGCCTTGTAGAATCACATTTAAAAACGCACGAAAATATCTACCTGCACCGAGACGTTCGAGAAACTGACAGTTGCCCAAAACGATCTGGAGCACCGGCCGTGTGACAACAGATCCTTTGTACTCCCCGCCGTGGACACAACGGGAGAATCTGCTCTCCCGACGCGCGTTGACCTTTTTTTTTCTTCTACAATTCCTATTCTTTCTGCCGCTCGGTTACGCGCGATCGAGACGGATTTGCACGGAGAACGACGCGAACGCTTCACCGAGGTAAGTCCACGAATCTCTCTCGCGATCGCCGTTCCCTGCTCGAGTGTTATCTCCACGAAATCCACTCGATTCGATTTTTCTGTCTGTAGAATTTACTCGCACCACTGGAGTCAAGTCGAGGTGGAGACGGCCGATTTCCGGTCGTCGATCCAGCGGTCAAATTCCGAATGAAATTTCCAAATTTGATCGGAGATGATTTCGACAATTTGTAATAGACGCGCGTGAATTTTCCCGGCGGTACTCGTCTCACCAGGAAGATCGACGAGCGTTCCATTCGCAAGGACTCGCGTAGTAATGTCTAGAGCACCGTCCATTGGTATCATCACCGACGAGATCAAGGCCGGGTTTGTAACGAGCCTTAATTTCACGACTTTTCGTCGGGCGGCTGCATAAAGCCGGACGGGAAAATATCGCAAGGATTTATTCGATCGGCCGGCGCGACGATCGCACGTCGCGCGGCGCGAAGGCAGTCACGCGTCGAACGGTGACTTGACCAGACGTGTCCCACGGAAGTTGCCGAGCGCGACCGACAGATTGCGAAAGCGGAGCCTCAGAAACAACAACGGTCGGGCCGTAAGTAAACGCTATTGTGATCTCTCTTGGTTTTGCGCGTCGAATTAACGGGTGCGGAGTGGCGTGGGCGCGACGAAACGCATGCGGGACGATCGCGCGACGGCGTGGCCGCGTTATTTCGTGTGGCGGACCGTCGCTCGACCACGTTTCGCCCTACGACGGCCTTACGACGGATCTTTGCGAGCCCTCCAATCGGGCCGAGTCTCGTATCCTCTCGTCTCGTTTCGTCTCGTCTCGTCTCGGGGGCCGCGGACCCCGTGCGAGCACGCAGGCCGCCGCGTCATGTCGGCCCGCGGAGAGAAGAATTTTCGCAACGGTGTTCTCTCTCTCTCTCTCTCTCTTTCTCTCTCTCCGAGCATCTCCGTCAGTGCGTTTTCGTTTTCCCTTGGAGCTCTTTTTTTTTCCCGTGAAACGGAGAAAAAAAAAGGGAATCCGTCGCGCGAAGCGTCTCGCGACTCGCCGTCGCCCACGCAACTCCCACATTTGACACTTTAACATGTGTAGCGGGGTGTAGAGGGTCTCGAGACTGTCGAGATGGATTCTTTCTCTTTCTTGCGCGTGTGTGACAAGTTGAAAAAAATGGAGCGGTTTCTGGAGCTGAGTTTCCGTCGCACGAGGAGAGGCGAGGAGGAGGCAGGAGGCTCTCGGCTCTCGGGGCGTTTCTCTTTGTCGCTCGCACGCACGGATTCCTCGTGCGAAGCAGTGCGGAGCAGTGGAGAAGCAGGGAGCAAGGAGAAGAGGGCCAAGAGGGCCCTCCTCCCGCCGCCCTTCTCGCCGCGCGTGCCCTCCTGCTTCGACGAATTCCGGAATTAGTACGTGCCTTCGACGCCACGCTTCTCGGGAGTCGGGGACACTCGCAGCTCGCTACGTGCTGGTCCTCCTCGTTCACCTCCGTCACGCGGCGTTCCCGTTAGACGATTTCGTCGAATGACATCCGTGACGTGCGATGAACTACCCGTGTGTAATTGTTATCTGGAAATTCGTATTGCCGTCTTTCCGAGTACCTCGAGTGTAGAAAAACTTGCTCCAGGCCGCACACTTCTCGACAGCCTTTCTCTCTTCCTTCCTCTCTGCTTTGCACATCTGTATTTGTTAATATCTAAAATACTGATATCATCCGAATAAAGAAACGTAGAAACTCATTTCGATAAGTATTTTTTAAACTGGTGGTGAAATCTTTAAACGGCAGCGATTTCGAGTATTTTTAAAAATTCCGAAGAGAAATGTTTAAAAGGACGTGTGCTAACCCAAAATGTTGGAGCACGTGCTTCAGTAGCGTACTATCGCATCTGTGCTTTGCTTATTGTCAGTATTTTAGAGCCGAGTCTTCTCTCCCTGCGATGCCAATTTTGTAAACAGTGTAAACCGTGACAAGATAGTTTTCCAGAATCTTTACACGTATATATATTCGAATGCACGTGCGTGTCTAATTAAAAAATGTACCAAAAAAATTCTGGAAACTGCAATCTCACGTGTGTACAAAATAACATTTTATGTGCTTAGAGAAAAGAGAGTAATTACTTTACTTAATAATTCAGTCTTGTAGATTTAATAATTTAATAACTCTCGATTCTGCCGAGGGAATTCCGAGTGAAGGGGTTAAGGCTCGGAATATGGCGAATGAGCGAGCAAGCGAGCGAATC
>NW_017300245.1:894535-981943 GCF_001594075.2 Trachymyrmex cornetzi
CCCTCCGGAAGTTCTGCCTTCTCGGAAATACAACGGGCACTCCTTCGTCCGCCGTCCGCGTCGAGCGGCACTCCAAGGGGCACGCGTGTAACGTGGTTACCTCCTCGTCGATCGATGCCGACAGCCGACTCGACTCGAGTCGAGTCCGCGGAGTCGGCGGAGTGCCCACATGCACACACGACCGACTTTGTCGAGCACGAGGGCAGGCGTGTGACAGTGTGACACCGTCAGACCGTCACGCTTCTGACGTTTCCAGAGAGGCTTCGACCGATAGGCGATTTTATTAGCCCTCGATCATGCGCTCTCTATAAATATTCCACGCGAGGTATATCCACGCAAAAAGGTATATCACGATTGCGCGTGTCATGTGTAGATGGAGGGAGGGAGGGGACAGAGAGAAAGTTAAGAATAGGATCTATTTCATGTATCTTTCAGCATGCTTTCATTTGTTGCTTATTAATCGGCGAGGAGAGCGTCTGAACTATTTTTATGTTAGACACGCGTTTCGTTTGCTGATCTAATCGAGTTACTCGTATAAAACATAATCGACATCTATTAATAATCAGCCCTCTCCCGTGCGCCGATTGACAGTTTCGATTCGCGGTAATTTTTCGCTATATATACTTGAAGGAGTGAGTCGTCTTGAGGCGTTATTCCTGATGAGAAGATAGTCTCGTCTCTTCGCTTCGGAAGGAACGATAGTTTCATATACACGATATAAGTTGGAATATTTATAACGTAATAAATTGAGACAATCCCGCCTTTTTTGTGACGGTAATTTATATATTGTGACTTTGCTCTGAGAAGTATCCGGGGATCTCTAAGGTAATTGGACGTTCGAGTGTTGACGGGAGAATTCGAAGAATGCTGGCACAAAACATCTGGTTGAAAAACCCGTTCTATTCCATTAAATGCACGGCTTCTCGTCTCTCTTGTGCGATTGTGTGCCGTCGCGACGGAGCACATCGCCATATATCCGCCTTTAAACGACCGCGCCGGTGCACATGAGCTCGATCGGCCCTCTTTTGTTGCACGACAGACTTCAAAACGCTTATCGGACTATGAATAGACGCTCTGAATAGATTTTCTTTCAGCCGCTCGTTCCGTGAGGCCGTATCTAGTCTACCTATGCATTACGCGTATCAATGAACGCGACGTTTTATTATGATTCGAAAATTCTTATGTCCGTTTTGATCGTCGCGACCCTTTCATCGATGTTTCGATAAACAATTTTCACTCCGACAATGAGGGTTTTTTTTTACATACTTTTGTCATTCAATGTTTCGCGTTTGTAAATCCATTTTCGCAATTGACAATGTTGTTTCATTCGTGAAATAAATTTTGGCAATATTGTACCGACTGTAATTCTTATCTTGGAAGAAACATTGTATATTTTAAAACATCCTTTCGTAATCTTGAAATATCCAAGTGTCTAATAAAAAAAATTCTAACGCTTCTATCTAAAATATCCAATGTTTCCAATATTTTATTTTTGACTATGAATTCTTCGATAAATCTTTGTCATGTTTTTTTGTTTATATTTATTCGACACACAATCAGCACGTTATGTTTCTTGTTGAAAATTGGATTTGAAATTCTTCCGATAATCTTCAGATTTTCTATTCAATGTGGAACAGCTGGAACAGAGACCCTTTATAGGTCGAGATGCTCTTATAACAACGTTATCAATGTATATACATTTGGATGACTCAATTCTCGAGTATTCTTGTGAATACACGACACAAGATAAAGTCGCTTATCGACGTTATCGTGCTTTTTCTTCTGTTTTTTTTTCTACTCGCCACTCTGTCAATTTTGCATGTGCTCTAAAGACGAAAACGTGTCATGTGAATTATCACCTATTTAAAATTAATATATAATTTGTTTTAAAAAGGTGCAAAGTTGCGATAAAGTAGTCTTCTATTTCTATTCTTGTGTTCAACATCTTTTTGGTAATTTCTACATGTTAAAATTGTCTATTTCCTTAGGAAAATCATAAATATCTTCTTCGTTGCTAATATCAAGTTCATTATTCTTCAGTTAAGAAACACGAGTTACTCATATTTTCATTATCTTTTATTGAAAAGTTACGCGAACAACTTATTATCCTTATCCTCTCGTTAGTTTCGAGGACAAAACTCAAGCAATTTTATTCATTTATCTTTTCTCTGTCAATCTTGTCAGAATGGTTGGATAAATAACTGGCTGCTTATCTTTTTATTACTTTCAACGTTACTCTCATCGACGAGTTATGCGAGCGAGCAAATCACCCATCTTTCTTCATTACTTTTCCTTGGAAAAATATCAACGGGCGATTCATTGCTCGTCTCTCCTCACTTGATGCAACCGGAATTCAATGTCTCTCAAACTACCAAATTATTCCACTCGTCTTTTATATCAAATTCTTTGAATCGTACTTCCTCCGCTTATTATTTTCGTTTACATTTTTAATCAAGAGAACTTTTCGCTTGCATCTGCTCGACACAGTTCCAGCATGATTTCGTCAGAAGCGAGTAACAAGTCCACTTGCCTGCTTACTCGTTTTTATTATTCCCCTGTTAGTCATTATGCCTTCTTGAGATGTATATTTACTATTCAATTCACCTCTCTTGCTAGCCTTCCGACTGATAGTTGGCAGCCCTGGTAGGTCTGTAGAGAGCAGTCGTCACGGCGCATCAGTGACGTGTCACGAGGAAACGGAAAGTAATGGTGTACTCGTTGGGGGAAGAGGGCTGTGGAAGTTTGGCTCGCTCACTCCAGCTCACTCGTTCATTCGTTCGCTCTTCGCTCGCTCTTCGCTCGCTCGCCTTGCGTCACTCTATCGCTATCTCTTTGTGTGCCGTCGTCATCCACCTTGTGCATGACGATTTCTCTCAAGGACCCTGTCGGCACCGTCCGCCAATCAAGCAACGTGTGCCAATCGCGAAAACAAATCTACAGTACATTTCCGCCGTTTCTTTTTTTTTTTTTGTATTTCATGAAAGGTCAACTATTTCTCGGCGACGATTCCTGAGTCTTGTCAAACGATTGGAAAAAAAAGCCTAGCGTTAATTTTTTGTCGATCATTGTATCCATTGATTTGTAAATCTTAAACAACGGCTGTTCGCGTAGCTCTGATATTGATTTATCCAATTATTTGTCCTCTCAATTACGTTGATTTGCCTTTTACTACGAATCGATAAATATTGTATTAAATTGATTAGTATCGTCCTTTATTAACAATACTGACGTTAATACAAGTAAATAGGTATCGTCGCGTCGTATCTCTATAGTATTTCTCGTCGTATTTCGAGGATGTAAAACCCGGCTTTCATATATCCGCTAGCGCAATTAATTGCAAATCCAGTTTTATTTGATTAATTGTGTTATTTTATTTGGCGTTATTTCGTTTCGATATTAATCCGCCTAACAAGAGAGCAAATAAATTCACCCAAGTCCAGCGCGCAAACATCGGAACGGGAAAGTCCGCATTCGCAAAATTACTGGATGATTATTCACGGCGTGGAATACCGCGACGAGATTTTATCTCTGTTCTAAAGTGCAACGTAGACATATTTATATGTATACGACAATGATCTCGTCTCCTGTACAAGTTGAACATTTTTGGAAATTTTTTATATCAACGCGATATCAATATGCGGAGAGAATATCGTTTAATAGTCTTAAGAAAAATTGGGTGCTTTTCATTTGATGATATAAATCGACACAGTGTCGTTCCATCTTTACTTTAGTCACTGGAACATATTAGAAAAAATAGAATGATGTTTGTGTCGGCTTGTGTCACTAAATGGAAAACATCCATTATCTGCTTTGGAGATTAGTTTTTTAAAAAGCAAAATAAAGTACCAGTTCTTTAATCCTCCGCTGACAATTCTTTAAAAGTACTATATTTTGATTGTAAATTTGGTAAATTAAATTTGTAATAAACGATTAAACATAAGTTCATAATAAATATATCGTAATAAATTTGTAATAAATAACTTGAGATAAATTTGTAAAAAATAAGTGAAATACAATCTTCTATGATAGTAAAAATTCGTTAAAGCTTTCACACAAATATACTAGGATTTTTTCTTGAAAATCCGTATTACTGACGGAAGAGTCAAAATTCATGTTGCCGGCGGAGGGTTAAATATTCTATCTCTTTACCACGCGTTACTCATTACGTTTATCGTCGGCATTATTAATTGTCACTGTTTGTTCAACGGGTTTTTTTTTATCATTCGTTATCACATGTTTATCATTAATTGCGATGCAGTTTCTACGTTCCACGGCGTAATTCTCGTTGCTGTGGGACATTCGCGGAATCATCGTTGCGACCGATATTAGCGGTTGACCAAACGATTTATACGACGGCCGATGCATCTCGGGAATACGCACAGATTTTTTTTTTTCGGATAAGTAGTTAAATAACTGGTAACGCCGATGGAGCCGTAAATGTGCACTTTGGAGTCGTATTTACCAAACGACAAAGAAACCAGGCTGAAAAGACGCGATAGACAAAGGCTTCGTCCTCGCTGTACGCATCTCTGTTATTTAATTATCTTGTGAATTCCGACACGTGCATACTCCTGTAATTCTGACCTCGTGGATTATACGGATACCGGTTGCAGCTTCTCGCACGGAATTCTTGCCTTTTTTCTCTCTGTTTTTCCGTGTATCGCTGTGTGATGTTAATCGTTTCTATGCATCGCAATTTAAACGAGACGTGTTTATGAAGCAGATGTTCAAAGGTCATTTTTGTAGCCCATTCGATCGCACGTGGCCGAGATTTTTGACACTCTCAACGGCATGGCAGACGGATTGAGAATTCGGATGGAACCACCCTGTGTATGTATCACGTGGCGAGTGCGTGACGTTCCGCGAGTCCGTCGTTTCAAAGTTCGGCAACGCAAAGTCCGGCGCGTGGCAATTTTGCCGTGTCACGTTGATGAGTATTTTCGACGTTCAGATTTAGGCCAACCTTCCTTCGGTTTTCGCATCTCGCGTTCGGAAATTTGCTCCGATGCATTCTAACAAGTTGATTTTTTCCCCCTTTCTCTCTCTCTCTCTCTCTCTCTCTCTCTCGCTTAGTATTCAAGCTCGCGCTGATCGCTCACGGATGCGTCCGTGAGAGACCGGATATTTTCATTGCGCATTTAAGCCAGGCTACGTACGCCGTCAAGTTGAAACCAAATGTTTGGAGAATGCTATTTTCGTAAAACCCAGCCTTGCCTTCTCATTATACATTTGACGCTAAATGCGGGCGTCGATTTCTCTCTCGTTAACAGCGAACGCTGTTTCGACAAGCGCGAAACCTCAATTTAGATGCCAGTTGTACGTCCGACGCGATCTCGTACAGACCTAATCGTATAAAAATTACCAACCGATCGAATTATTAGAGCTAGACATGAATTCTTTTCATAAGAATTATCAAATTTATTCCTCGTGTCTATTTTCTCAATAGGTTTTCTCTATCAGTTACAAGGTACCAATATGTTACTTGTATCGCTCAACTTGCATAATCAGCCACTTCTTGCCGATCGTCCTAATCGAGAGTTTTTGGGACACCCGGTAGAGGCGGCCGGACGAGCACGACCTCCGTCGAGCAGCCCGACGAAGTCGTCCGACCTCGGCCGAACGACGGCAGGGTCCGCGAGATGATCGGTCGAGGTGAAACGGGAGGGGGTTAGGAGAAGAGGGTTCATTGACCGTCTGACCATGAGCCGCGCCCCACATACGCTCCCCTTCGACGTTCCCCTCGCCCTATAGGTTTCGATCGTTTTGTTCTCGGGCGGGTAAGCAAGCAGGCGAGCAAGATCAAAGCCGTCTTCTTCCCCGGGGAAAGAAGGTCCTTGCCTCGTCCGCGTGGAAGACCTTCCGAAGGCTACAGGGTGTCTCGAAACCGTCGGATGCATTCCTGATCCCAACCGCTCTTTATAATCTCGAGATACTTTTTTCCTTGGCAAGAGTTTCATTTTTGATGGGAGATCGTTGTCTAATCTCAATCTAATCTAGAGTTTTACATTCGTTTTTTTTTCTTTACCTCAATTAAAATTTTTATAATTTTTTACTTGAAAAGCTGTGCGCCAATTGCCGTGGTCAGTCGATTCACTAAACGTGACGTCCCGCGTCTGATGATTTTATCCTTGAACCACTTGATTCGAGTGCGTTAACCGTAGGACTCGCATGCGCCATTTATCGTGCGCGCAAGTAGAACCTTCTCTAAAATTGCGCTCGCATGCGCAATTACGATTGTAAACGGCACATATGGGTCACGGTAGCGATGAAAGGAATGTCCTCGAATATTATTGAACGAGTTCATTGCAACGGCACGTTGGCCGAAGCGATAAACCGTGTTTGCGATCGCTTATCTCTTTTTTTAGCAAAAGAAAAAGGAAAAGAAAAGATTGTGTACGGGTTTGAGTTACATTTAAAAGCGCACATTTCAAGTAGACTAATTTAAAAGTTAAAATTCTTGGGACATACAAACCAAATTCTCAAGCGTGAAATAATATAATAGATACCTGATATAAGTTACAATTAATATTTGTAAGCATACTTGAGAGAAATGTGTTGAATATTTAATTTAACGTGCGACGTGATTTTTACAGCTTCCTCAAGGAAGATCTGTGTGCTGTGATTTATCACTAAGGGGGCCAAAACACGCGCAACAACGGACAACCCCACAGGACCGGGGGGTGCTTCTCGTGTCTCGGGAGGAAGGTCAGGGTCCATAAAGTTACCTTGGAAGTAACGCAAAAACAAAAAAAAATACAAACGCGAGAAAGCGATTACTTATTAGATCAGCACAAATCGTTGCGTTGCTACTTGTGACACTGACATTAGAAAAATTCGATGCCTTCCAGGGACGATATTCGCTCCCTATCCACTGAGCAACGCTGGATCCCTCCTTCAACTGTTAGACGCGATGCACTCACCCCAGAAAGCCGAAATGATCTCATCTTTAGAAAGGTGCGGGGTATTCTTAACAAGCTCACACCGGAAAAATTCGCAAAGCTGAGCAACGACCTGCTCAACGTTGAGCTTAATTCCCATGTGATTCTCAAGGGTGTTATTTTCTTGGTACGTATAAACAACGACTATTCATTATACAGATTGTAACGATTCAATGAAATACCAATTTTTCAGATCTTCGAAAAAGCACTTGATGAACCCAAGTACAGTTCTATGTACGCACGGCTGTGCAAACAGCTGTCTGACGAAGCCGCAAACTTTGAACCCCGTAAACCGATCGATGAAAGTCAAAAAGGCCAGAGCACATTCAGAGTTCTTTTACTTAACAAGTGCAAAGACGAGTTCGAAAATCGTTCAAAAGCAAGCGAGGCATTCGAGAATCAAGATGAGCTTGGTCCCGAAGAAGAAGAGCGCCGACAGGTGGCCAAGCGCAAGATGCTTGGTAACATCAAATTCATTGGGGAGCTCGGGAAATTGGGTATCGTATCGGAGCCGATTTTACATCGTTGCATCCAGCAGTTACTGGAGAAGAAAAGGCGAGGGGGATCCCGGGGGGACGCGGCGGAGGATATCGAATGCCTCTGCCAGATTATGCGTACCTGCGGCCGTATCCTTGACTCGGATAAGGGCCGCGGACTCATGGATCAATACTTCAAACGTATGAACTCTCTGGCAGAGAGTAGGGATCTTCCTCTACGCATCAAATTCATGCTGCGTGATGTGATTGAGTTACGCCGTGATGATTGGAAACCGCGCAAGGCCACAAGCACCGAAGGCCCTATGCCGATTAATCAGATCCGCAACGACAACGAGGAGCCATCGCGGGGAAACGGTTTCCACAGAGGACGAGAGGATCGCCTCGGTGCGGAGTTTTTACGAAAAATGGGACGAGGCGGATTAGACGTGGAGATGATGGGAAGTATACCATTGACTTCCCCCTCATTCGGTATGCCACCACCACCATTCAGTCCGAATGGATTCGCAGGAACTCCTGGCGTTGGTTATGGCCGCCACAACCAACGTAATCAGCCAGGAGGAGGCTACTATCCAAACCAGAGTCGTCATCAGAACAATTATGAGGGAAAACGCAACCAACCGCAACATAATTTACCGCAAAACTTTAACAACAGTGAGTAGCGATAAATTAAATGTTTCTTTTTATTAACTATAATAAAAGTAACTATAACAAATAATAATTCTTATGGATATTTTTTACTCTGTGTCTGTTGCTACAGATAGCAATAAAGAACAACTTCGATTCAACAAAAATAAGATGCTGATCGGAGGACATCCAGAAGAAGTGTCTCTAAGACCCTCAGCCAATTCAATGATGTTCAAACAAACCAACATCAACTTGAACCTACCTCTCAACAATGGTAAATATTCATTCACGTCATTTTCGCTAATGAAAAATTACTACTGACAGATTAATCATGTAGAATATATAGTGGTAATTAATCGTAAAAAAATAACAGATTTGTTCCCAGGACGGGGCTCAGACATGCCACTCTTACGTACTACTGCTCTGAAGCCCAGCTCGCCTTTACTGCACAAAGAAACACCACCTGCTATTGTGATCAAACAAGGTCCTGTAGACAAACGGGAGAAAGCTAGGGACAGAAAAGACAAAGGACCTACACGAGAGGAAGTGTTGAAGAAGGTGAATGCCTTAATGGACGACCTCGCGTCCCACACGAATGTGCAAGACGCTCTGACAGCCTTCAAAGATCTTAAGATACCCGAACGATTCTTGCGTCACGCAATCTGCACAATGTATTCAAACACGTTAGATCGTGGAGATTCTGAACGTGAGCTCGCTGCCAAACTCATAGCTGAATTAAAAAAAGAAAACTTGCTCACTCTACAGCAAGTGAACGAAGGATGGAAGGAATTAGTGGCCAGTATTTCGGAGAAGGAGAGTACCGTGCCTTTGGTAGCGTCTCACGTTGCCTTGCTGACAGCTAAGGCTATAGTGGACAATTTAATCCAATTGACGGATCTCGCCTCGGAAACAGAAAATGGTCGTCATCATCCACTGTTTCTATTGACCCTACAGCAACTCCACAAAACCCAGGGCAAGGCGAGACTTACGCAAATCTTTAACGACAGCAAAGTGGATCTTATCAGCCAACTGCCAGAAGCGGAAAAAACGAAGGAACGTTTGGGTGAGATCTTGGAAGATCGGGAATTGACTTTCCTCTATCCTCTTCTCAGAATCCAGGGTGATATGTGGCGTCAATTAGAAGCTGATCCGGCGCCCAATGCTCTTTACAAATGGATCAAGGAGAAGCTGGATCCCCAACACCATTCTGATCCCGCATTCATTAATGCTATGATGAATGTACTTTTCAAGTATATCACTGGGGTTAGTAAAACTTTTATTGAACATATTTATTTTATTTTACAAGACAAAACACAATTATTAATAAAATTAGAATCTTTCAATTTGTAAAATTTTAACATTTTTTTAATCTATGTATAATAGGAGACAACATTGGCGCCCGGTGTTGATCCGACCGTAAATCCAGACAAACAACTGCAAGAGAAGGAAAGTGCGTTACTGCAGAAATATGCACGCTTTATTCGCACATTCCTGACTACCATCGACTCACAAGTTACGGCTCTTCATGCGCTTCAAGTGTTTTGCTTCTCGCACAATTTTCCAAAAGGGCTGCTGCTACGATGGTTCATAGCACTCTATAACCTTGAAGTTATCGAAGAAGAAGCATACCACAAATGGAGAGACACCGTTACCGATGCTTATCCGGGCAAGGGCAAGGCATTATTCCAGGTAAATGTGCAATTATTACGGTTATTAAACATCGGTTACTATATAGAAAATAGCACATTTTTATTTAAGAGCTTGCTACAATTGCACAGTGGAATCTAATAGTATTTAGACGAATCTCAATTCTGGATCTACATCTGGTTCTCGTTTGATACTATAATCCGGTGCTGGGATTTACTTGCACATTTCGGCCGATTTTCAACCGATCGGCATTTAGGCTGCGCGCGCGCGAGTTGAAATAAGAGGCAGGAACCAAGTTGAAAATCGGCCGAAATGTGCATGTAAATCCTAGCACTGCTATAATCACATTACTAAGAACGATATATTTTGGTAATTGTTACGTCAATTTTCGTCAAACTCGAACTCGAAAATTAAGATTAAATAGCAAATATGTTGTTTATTATTTTATTTCAATATCTTCATAATACGTTGTTTATTTAATCGAATAATTTAAATTGAACGATTAAAAATTTTCTGTCATTTATAGGTAAATTCCTGGTTAACATGGCTTGCTGAAGCATCAGAGGAAGAAGAGGAAGACGACGAGGATGAGAAGAATTAATTGCAAAAGCCTCGAGAGCATTATTCAGACTATCTATGATTTGGAATAGAGTTTTACTATCTATATCGCTGAATCACAGGAAGTGTTTCAGTTTTACTAATTGAGTTATCACCATCCAGAATTGCAAACATCTTGTTAGTCTGTCTCAAGCCCTCACGCGTGGTTGGAAAAAGAACGGACTTTACAATCATGTCTGAAAGGAATAAGATAGTTTGTAGTCAACGAGTGGTATACGACAGACGTTTCAAGCAAGACGTTTTAGAATCTTTTTTTTAGATAATTAAATATCGGTATAATTTATAAAATATAATATTGAGCCAGCAGAAATAATCAAGATACTACGCCACTGTATGGTCATGGTGCAGAAAACAAAAAAAGAAAAAGCACGAGACAAATTAATCTGGTCATTCTTGTGTTATCCGAGTTTTTGTCTAGTATTGTGCATGTGTCACGTTTTGTAAGTATCCTTTTTTGTTCGCGGCAATAAGTGGAGTCGTTTTGTTATCTCTGTGTACCAAGCATTACATTTATTACGAGGAATTATTACTATGATTATTAATATTATTATTAATTATACATAATTGATTATTATCAATAACCGAAATATATCTACATCTTTCTAATGAAGACTAAAAAAGAAAAAAAAGTATGTCGAAATTAATCAGAAGCAAAGGGCCGACAGTAGTGTACGTAAACAGTGAAGCACTTTTCTTTTCGGAACAGAAATGAAATTAGATTGCAGTTTAGGATACACCAAGTACAAGCGTTATACCCCTAAATTAAAACAGAAATGAAAAAAAAATGAGCAACACCGTTTGCCCGTGTATCTACTTGCTGCGCCATTTGATTCTAATAAGTACTAATTAATTACAATTATAATAACAACCAGCAGCCAACATCACATCCATTTAACGTAATAATTAGCGAACACTAGTGACACGACTAAAACTCGTATTTAAAAGGAAAAAAAGAATAAAATATGCCTTGGTGTAATTTATTACAGATGGCCCTCTGGTTGTTGCGTTGATGACCGATCATCACACCTCACCTCACCTCACCTCACATTTCCCACTTTATATATACACATATATATATGTATATATATATATATACATATATATATAGCGTCTTCGCATGTATTAATCGAGATGAATGTGAGTGGAGAACAGTTGTGTATCTCCCACATTATCATCGAGTACGATTGCAGTTGTATAATTTTCAGATCGGCTCGAGATATTAGTAATTAAGAAAACCGGAAGTTTCGTGCAATATACCGCGTCCGTTTTAGTTTTCTTTTTCTTCGTTTGAGATGGAGATGCCTAATCTCTTGCATACTCGGCGCCTTTTTTTTCTTCCGTATAACTGGCTAGTGTTCCTATTGTCGAATTTGTAAAAATAGTAATGTAAAAACGGGATATCCGACGCCGAAAAAATTTACGTACGGTTTTGTTATCGTTGTAAGATATTGTACATATGTATTCTTGATTGTTCCACGGTTTCTCGCCATAATGAAGCGATTTTTTGTCTCTAAAGGGCATTATTTTTTTTTTTAATTAGATAAAAAAATGTAGGTGATGAGAGCATCGGTCGATTAAGACTCGGTATTTCCGTTACTTCATCCGAATATGTCATACTGTCATACATTATTCACGAGCCAGTTTTTGACGACAGCACTCGGATACACGCGCGTCGAATGTGTTTAACCCGAATTTTTCTTCGCAACCGAAGCGGCGTATAATAAGTAGATCGTAATGCGACGATACTTTGTCGGAGGGATTGGCGGAATAGGATGGTAGCGTATTATTCGCAACGTGTCCCTATTTTTGTCTAATCCAAGGAACATTAAATTGGATCGAATTCCTATTCGTAGTTTCGCGGTTTCAAGAAGCACCGCGTATATGCGGAGGACCTTACGAGGACTGACCACCCGGTCGTCCCTTCGTACATAAGAGAATAAAAGAAAAACGTTTGTAACACTATTGTAATACGTTAGCGGACATTCGTACATTCACTATGTTTCCCGTTGACCAACATTCGTGTCTTAATTACTGAATTGCAACGCGTATATGCGGATACATCTCGCCTCCGTTCCGCGAGAGAGTAACTGTGTGTGCGTGTGGGTGTATGCGTGCGTGGACACTTTGTTAATTTATTTTCTCACGCATAATTATATACGGCTCGTCGAACGAACGTACGCATACCGATTGATCCATGTGTAATATCTTGAGTATTATTTCGCGAATAATCGAACCACATTATGTAGACTCTTATAGTGTTTTCGCCCTCTCTCCCCTCCCATTAGATATTAAAATCGATTTAAAAAAACCATATCTTTTATCTCTGTCAATAAAAACTGTTCCTAGGATCATTCTCTGTGTCTACGTAATAATCGCATTACGTCTCTGAAAAAAAAAATGCGAGTTTCTATGGAAACATCTTTATTATCTCCACAGCGATTCAATTATTTTATCTTATCATGCGAAATTCATGCTCGGTTGATATCAGATCAATCGAATAGATATCAAAGAAAATAACAGGATTTCGTCACTCGATCACGAGGAAGTACTCAGGATAATACTTACCCAGAATCGCGTACGCCCACAATCGCATAACGTCTCCGGAATCTTCGATTGCGTAATTTAGGTGCGTGTTACGCAAGTGCAATCGTGGCAGCTCACATAAATGAGATACAAGTGTTTATGATTCGGATGGACAAGTTCGCACTTTATTATCATCATTCTCGGAAGGTCGGAGTACCGAGACATCGTGAAACGCAACCAACGTCTTTCACCGTGTCCCGCTCGACAAAATTTGTTACACACTAGTACTGTTAAAAGCCTAAAGTCTAAAGAATCGCAACAGAAAAACGTTGAAGCGTGTTCCGTTCCCCCTCGTCTCGATCGAATGGCAGTGATAGAAAAAATTGATTAAAATTATTTAAGAGGTACATTTTACGCCTAAATGTAAATCTCAAAGATCAAAGGATCAAGATGACGTTTTAATGAAGTTTTATTGACATTAAAAATGTCATTAAGATGCTATTAATGACATCATTTGACGTCACCTTGCTACTTGGAGTGTTTCGGAATAAGCGGCTCGGATTCTAATGGTATTCTCTCTCCGGGGGTCCGAAGGGGACAGAGACCAGGCAATATCTCTAGAAAAAAAACGCATCTTTCATCTCTGTCAATAAAAACTTCCTTTGATCATTCATTCTTTGTCGACGTAATAATTTAATGGCTACGTTTACACCGAGAGACCTATTCTGCGGCCTATATTTTAGATCTAAAAAAAACGAGGCCAAACGAGATCTGACAATAAAGAAGATATGTCATCTATCACTGTTTACGCCAAGGAGTCTAAATGATTGAAAGTCGAATTTGAGATACGAGGCCGCGGCTTAAATGCACTGTGTAAATGTAGCCATGAATGATCGTCGTGTCCCTGAAAAAATGCAAGTTGCAAATTTTTTAATGGATCAGCGAGCGAAAACAGACAAAAAAATATACAATCGTTTCATTCCACAGATTTTAATTTGGATTTTTTTTCCTTCAGCACTTCCGAAACTTCGACTAATCTGAAGACTCGTTAAAATTCGATCCGCTTATCTCGATCCCAGGCGATGCTTTGGCGAACTGGTTAATTGAGTGCCGAATACTGTCTTTTCTTTTCCTTTTTGTCCAAATGAAATTTTTATTAAACACGGTTCTTCTGTAACATCGAGGACGAATTATAACATAAATAATCATCGTCGATCAGTATCACTTTTTCGCGCTCAACAATGAGTCTATTAGTAACACTGGAAGATAATAGAGTTTGGGATTTGAGGGCGAGGGCGGGGAACGGAGGGGGGATCTTTCACTCTTTCTCGCTCGCTCTCACACAATCTCTCGCATATACCCGAATAATTACCGTTCACTCAGCTACGCAAGGTTCGGTTCCCTACGTTTCGGTATACAACAATACCTAACCTAGGGCTAGCCTAAATTGTAATTATCGTAGTGTGAAGCATCGTGGTGGTATGTACATACATCACAAGCGCACGCACAACTATAATTAAATCCCCGGGTTCGTCTTTCTCATTTTTTTTTTTTTTTCATTTGTTTGTAGCTTTCCTATATAATCACGTTCGGTTCCCCCCCTCTCGATACATCGTACATATTAAAATATACAACGGACAAAAATATAAAGGGAAGAAGGGTAGTTGGCGATAAAACGTGTCTAGCGTGCCTGCATAAAGCGACGAAGATCGTTTCCTGTTGCAAGGAGAAAACAAAAAGATAAAAAAAATGAAGAAGCAAACGAACCACCACCACACCGCTCCCCGGCTCGCTCGTGCATAGTTTTTCGTTTCTTATTTCTTTTTTTTTTTAAGCTACGCAAGTTTCCGGAAAATTGCAACTTCTCTTCCATGTTCGCTATCGCTCGTTCTTCGTTCCCGTCGAGACGACTATTGTTTCTGCTGTATCTCGGATACGATACAAGTGCATTTCCAAGGCGAGAGTGGCAGTTTTCCATACAAATGTTGTTGAATCTTTTCGATCATTTTTGTCCCCGACAAATAAACTTATCAATTCGATGAGTCCTTTCTTCCTCTCTTCACCGGAAATACGCCTATATCGTTAAACTTGTTTGCATTTTTCTTAGGTAGAAAATACCGCGCAGTCAAAAGTGGCAAGCGGGCGCTCTGGCTCGCACTTTCCGTATGGATTTGGCTTTTTTGCTCCTCTTTTGTACCCGAACGACTGTGGGGAAAGATGGTAGCGATCGATCGAAAGACTGCGCGCACAAAGGAGTACGATTGTCAGCTCCCAAAAGACAATCCATCCCAGGACGACACAAGTCCGTCTGCCGGGTGCTGCCCCACGTGAGATGTGTATGCATGTGCGATCGGCCAATTTCTTGAAGAATGCGACGCGGCGTGGGCTACAATTTTTGTAAATTTTGTCACCAAACGCCCGCTCGCCTGTACTGAACGAACTTAATATGGAATGTACAAATTATCCTCCGTTTACATGTTATTATCAGCGTACATATAACTTTTCTCAGATGATCATTGATTTTGCCATCATACGGTATATATTTCTTTCTCTCTCTCTCTCTCACTGTGTGTGTGTGTGTGTGTATATGTGTGTACTGATGTGTCCACTGGTACGAATGGTTATCGGTTTTACATAAGCTTTCACATACCAGTTACTTCATTGACATACGACGACGTTGGTCTCGATGATGGAAATAATGTGGAACTAGATAAAAATCGCGCGACTAATCGAGTATCGACCGCTGGCCTTTGCGGCTTTGACAGCCCGATTAGGCGGATCATTTCTTTTTTTTTCCTACTCCTCCTCTCGTCTATCGTTGTCCATGAATAACCGTGAAAACATGAAATTCCGTCGTATCCAGCAGCCTCTCTCAATTGACTTAATACTATCGTGTGTACCTGTTGATCTACTCGCATTCATACATTTTTTTATATTTTTTCTTTTTACTAAAGTTTCATCCATCAATATCATTCTTTGTTTATTAACTTCTAGTTGCACAATCTCTATTCACGCGAGATCTTGTCCGGTACATTCTCATTCTCACAAACTCTCACTCTCTCTCTCTCTCTCTCTCTCTCTCTCTCTCTTTCTTCCTCTCCCTCTCTCGCTCTGTTATATTACGCCGTTTTACCACGCGTAATTTGCGTGTCACTTATTCTTACATATTTCTATTCCGATGATATAATTTCGTTTCTTTAGTTTTCTTTTGTGTGTTTCCTATTCGCGTACCTGCCGTTTCGCGATTGCATTTATAATATATTTATATATATATATATAATTGTGCTAAATATTCTTTTATCAATAACATATTTTCCTTTATACACTCAGTAGAGCCGATTACTTTAACTGGTAATTCAATGTCGTACTAAGCTATAAATGATTACTATACAGTGAAAGAGAAATGTTCGACAATGGGATTATAACACAGGAGATCTTTTCTCTAAATATGTATTTCCCTGTCGATCTTTGCTTTCCACGCTCTTTCGTTTTTTCCCACTATACATTCGCTTTTCCATACACTGCAGTGTCGAAATGCATCGTTGCGCATCAGTGTCGCGAAATAAAGAAAAAAAAAAGTTGGCCGCACTTCTCAATCGCAGCACCTTCGATATAATCATGCAATCCGTGTGACAAATAATGCGTGGCGTGGTTAAATGTCCGTATGCTAAATAGATGGATCATTTTTTTTTTAGTATGATATTACAGGGGGACGCGCAGAGATGAGCCGAGATGGTAATTAGATAGGTATGCATGGAGTAACGTGATTAAGTAAAATATGTCGAAACAAGTTGTAGCATAATAGTAGTCGGGGAGCGCTGTTGGTTGCAGGCGACATGTCTTGCATGGAGCCATGGCAGGTAGTAGGATGCCGCTACTGACCATTTACTTTGTGTACAGGTAGATGGCGACGATCAGGCCGTAGAGACCCAATACTTCGGCGAAGATCAGAATCAAGATCATGCCGACGAAGAGACGAGGTTGCTGAGCGGTACCTCTCACACCAGCATCGCCTACGATGCCAATAGCAAATCCAGCTGCTAGACCAGAGAAGCCTACAGCTAAACCAGCACCCAAGTGAGTGAAACCACTAATAAGCAGAACAAAAATATCTCGTTAATTACAGAGTCTACTGCAAACAATAAGCGTTTTACATTTTTTTTATCAGAGCATGTATGATAAACGTGTAAATATATAATTACAACCACATTGTAAAACGCTGCTTAATATAGAAAGATTTAAATAATAACAGACTGGTATGTATAAAAGATACATACTTGTACAGGTCATATTTAGGGGGTCTCCCAAGACTACCCGCAATGAGTACTGCCACTACAAGACCGTAAATGGCAATGATACCTGCCATGACAACGGGAATAATGGATTTCATGATTAATTCTGGCCTCATGACAGACATCGCTGCGATTCCTGTACCGGCCTTTGCTGTGCCATATGCTGCTCCCAGAGCTGTGAAACAAAATAATTCGTTATAAGTGATTCGTACAATTGTAATAAAAATGTAAATTAATAAGAAAATTATTTGTTTTATATAGTATATTCATGTAAATTGATTTATATATATTCAACGTCTCAGTGTTTTGCAAGTTACAGAACTGAATGTTAATAATCAGATACAAAACATTTTAAGACGTTTATAGATAGCTAGTTAAATTGAGAATGTCAAATATATGATAGTTCGACAGTAGTTTCAACATCTATTCTAGTAAAATAAAAAATAGAATAATACAGGATTCTATATGAAACGGAAAATACCGAGCGATAACTTGCTAATTATATATGTGCATATTTCGTCGTATACAAATAAACATGGCAAGAAATATTAGCAATGCTTATCGAAAAATTAACGGAACCGATCGAGACTCAAACTTGGGAATCTTCGTTCTCATTCTTAGCACTTTGAGATGCTATCTTACGGATTGCTCCATTATTCTCATAATTATTCCAATTGTCTATGATTACAATATAGTTCAAACGGCTCTACGGTTTTTTTTTCCTACAATAATTAAATATAAATAATCATCCCACAAAATATCCTCTCATAATAAAAAGGGATGTAACAAACTGTCTATAGTATAAATATAGTTACAAAGGTATATATCTGTTACAATAAATCTGTTACAAAGGTATATATCAAATGAGTTACATGCTCTTTCCTCCGCCATTAATCACTTCATAAATTTAATAAAAGTTCATAGACAAAAAGTTGAAGATACTTTCTACACTCTGAAATATTTGAATCAAATTATTTAATTATGTGAGAAAAAACATGGAGGAGAGTGAAAGTCATAATGGTTTAAGTCACTTTTATGATTTCGAAAAAGAAAAGATTCTTTCATGTTTGCATCAATGTCCTCAAGATGGAACAGATTTAAAAAATGACTTACACCATTATTGCTTTCACCTTTCCACATGTCGTTACACGTAAGACGAGAATTCATTTTAAAGACCGGTGCTGTAGATGATTGGCAAACGTAATACAAATTAAATCTTTAGGGGAAAAAAGGACTTGGTAAAATGGGAAGAGAGGGAGGGGGAAGAAGGAATCGTGAATCGCAAGTATCACGCGTATTTTTCGGACGTACATTATACTCCTTGGCGGTTTCAGCCATACGACTCACGAGCCGAGCATGCTACGAGGATTATCGATCGAGCTCGTCCCAACGCGACGGTCCCAACGGAGAAGCGACGAAAATAATTTTTATCCCGAGTCATTTTCCTGCTTTTTTGTACGTCGTCGTCGACGATCCCGATCGCAAATCGCGAGAATCCCCGCGATCGCGATGGGGACGTCGTCATGTCGTCAGGTGTCTCTGTGACACCGGGTACCCAGTCTGACCCAGCCCAGTCTGGAAATCGCAGTCACATGATTCTCACGTTGGCAGTCACATGACAATCGCACAAGTCCCATCTCGTGAGTAGGGGGGCGTGGCGCGTGGCTGGGAGAGGCGACATGTCATTTTTCCTCTTTCTTTGCTCTCGTACCTTTAGCCCTAACGTCCTGCTCTAACACTGTACTCGTGGCTATTTAATCGTCGTTACTACGAACCTTATCGTGTGCGAACATATGTGCACACCTTATCGTATATAAATAAATACCTCTCAAGCGCTCGTAACTCGATTATGCTTGGCTCGCACGAGGTGTCGTAGATCAAACAAGTGGGCTACCCCTTCTTGCATTTCGAAATTCGTCTCTCGTCGAATTTTCGTCGCGAAGATTAACTCGACGAGCAGGCACGTTGAAGCGAATTTCTCTCAACATACGCAAATGATACGATTGCCGAATCGGCCCACGATCAATTTGTATGCTTCCGTCGAAGCAGATATCGCAATATATTATAGGACGTTGAAGGGAGAGAAAGCAAAAATGCTGGGTGCAAAAAGTGCAAATAAAGCGGACAGATCTAAATCTCATGACGGAGGCCATCGATATCGATATTCTTCGGGAAAAAGTGACGAAGAAAATCGCGACCTTTGCTCCTGACGATGTGGTCCCGCGATCCCACATTCTCGACGGAAAAGCCGAGGGCCGAGGGTGCATGCATACATACGGGAAAAGGCTTTCGTATTGATCTTCCCAACGGGTAAAAGCGACGCTCGCTAGCGGCGGTGGCGGCAGTCCCCAGGGGTCACCGTTTACCACGAATTCGGGAAAATCATTAATTGTAAATCGATACGCGCGTCGGAAGTCGGGAGCGCATTCGACTCACGAGGAAGCAGGTGACCTGTACTTTTCTTGCACTTGTACTTTCCTAAGTTGAGACGCTCGACTCGCTTGCTCGCTTCCACGAAGCGCGATCGAGAAGAAGAGAGATCGACTTGCGTCGTAAAGCGGGGTCTACAATGAAATTTTAAAAGTTAATTTAAAACTTAAGCTTTAAGCCTCAAATCGTAAGAAATTATTCAGTCAGAAATGATCACAGTTGATTATTCTCCTCACATTCAATTGTGGTTGGTCAATTTCATCCGGCTTGAGACGTAAGTTTTACGCCTTAAAATCTAATCGTAGACGCTGTTTATTAAGAAAGAAAAAGATTCAAAAGTAAAAGGATAAGGTGTAGGAAGTGCAGGTAAGAGAACAGGAGACAATCGGCGCGCGGCGTGGCGGGGAAACGCGTGAACGCGTCTCGTGACTCGTGACACTGCGTGACACGCACGAGGCGCACGCCCGATCCGTCCGTCTGTTTCCTCCGTCTCTATCCATGGCATCCGTCCGTCCGTCTGCGTCTCTTTTCCAAGGCTCGTAAAATTCTAAGTCGCTCGACCGAGGTCAGCATTACGAAATAGCAGCTGCGCCCGGTCTGGCTATTCCGCGCTAATTCGCGAATAAAACGCGTGTTTCCCAGGAGCGCAGGGAATGCGCGAGCGCGGCCGACGCATATTTCTTGGACCGTCTTTCCTCGGGAATTTGCCAAATCGTTCGTAGGGCCAAACGAGCGCGAGTAGAGGAGAAAGAATTTAAAGGGAGAACGGAGGCGAGAGCGTACGAAAACGGAACAAAAGTAAACGGTAGAAAACGAAACGGTACAAGAGGAACCATCAACGGTGGCTAAACCGAGAGCCTCCCGATTCTCGAGATAAGATAAGGTCGCTGAAATTTTCATGGGAGCTTCGTCATTGCGGACTGCGGTTTCCACGAAGGAAAGGACGTCGCCGTTGTCGCGGCTCGTCACGCGTCTCGCGGCACATGACGTCGTCGCACGTCCGCGTACGCCCCGTGGAAAATGAGAGCTGATGAAAGAGCTCTCCAGTCTCGGGTCTCCCCCGCATTTCTTCTTCGCCGTTTGCGGGGAGGATCGATAATCCGCGCGCGCCGCGCTGTTCGCACACGATTTTCATTTGTCTTACGCCGCGCGAGAAAATGGCGTGAGAAACGTTATATCGGCGCCCCTACGGCGACGGGGACGACGTCGATGAATGACAATGTCGACGCGCGACGTCGACATCAATGAGCCAAGTACGCGGAGACACGAGACGCAGTAAGACCTGTAAGGAGCCATAAGACGCGCCTCGCGGCCTCCTTCTCGCCGACGTCCGCCAACAAACGCAGTGCGCACCGCACGTATGAGCGAGCGAGCGAGATCACGAGGTGGCGACGGGGCAAACAGTCGAAACCGTCGAAACTCACCAGAAAATACGATGGCAGAGGCGGCGCCCATAACGCCGAAGAACGGCGAGTACACCGGGGCGGCTTCGTCCGTCATTGTGGCCTGGTTTATCGGATCTCGGCGGTCAAGTCGATCGCGGGTGTATTTACAGGTTGCACGGGAATCGGTCGCGCGGGATCGTCGAACGCAGAGCGATCTTCACGTCACTCACGGCGCTAAACTAGTGTCCCACTGTCAAATATGGCCTACCGGACTACCGGAGCACAGTGGCGCGGGTCATGTGATGAGTGACGAGCGATCAACGCGGTGGAAGGTGGCCGCTGTCGCGGCGTGTCGCGTCAGTCCTGTCGCGATTGGCCGCGAGCTCGAGCCGCCGGCCAATCGCGCGTCGCGTCTCATCCCCAGCCGGCTGACGTTGGGCCCGCCGATTGGTTGCGTTCAACGCGCATCGCTCCTACGCATCGGCTATTCGGCTCTCGCCGTTGCGAGCGCGTGACATGGGTTTTCCGCTCAATTTTCTGTTCAGTGCGGTCTTTTTCGAACGACTTCTGTGTATTACTGCGGAATATCGCATAAATGTCTCTTACGATCTCATGATATTTGATAATATTTGTCTGATGATATATATCATCAAACTTAAAAACAATCATCTTCAATGAGTTTGCCATTTACGTATATAAGCACATGACCGGATGTTTGAATTGTCAGCTGAGTATCCCGAGTTTTTAAAGAGTAGGGTGATTGGCATACTCGTGAATATCGATATGCTTACAAAGATATAATAAAATGGTAACGAATTACGCTGAATGTGTTTTTCTCTTTACATTTTATAATAATATTTTATAGATAAAAATATTTCATTATTATATATATATGTATATATACAGGGTGGCATATGTTAGCCATTGTTGTTATGGAACTCTCACTCAAATTGTACTACGGCCCTGACCTAATTACGCCATTTTACTGAAGAAACTTTCAACTTCAATTGAAATGTAGTACTGTCTGTGTAAAAAAATTTTTTTTGCGTATTATATAATGTAATTCATTTAATTCTTATTATCTAATTACGTTGCTTTGTAGTTTACTAATTTTTGAGAAATTGTGCATGTTTTAACTTTTAGACTTAAAATTATAGACATTTTAGGAAATTTATATAAAATTATTGTTTATCTAATTATATATAAATGATTCTCTAATTATACTTTGTATGTTTTTGAAATTTCAAATTTCCATTATTCAAGTCTAAATAAGATTCTTGGAATCGCAGTTTTTTCATAATTTTAATTTATGTCTTCTGTTATCCGATTAGATATGATATTTTATCAACTTTAGAACTATACATCTTTTCATAGTTTACCGAAAGTTGATAAATTTTTTGACGTTGATTGTTATTGTAGAGAAGAGGACTGCATGGGATCAAAAGTAACACGAGTAAGTTGTAAAATTCTTGAATACGATTAGTTCTTGCTTTTGGTTCTTTACAGATCTAAACATATAAAAACCTGTCATATTTTACGATTGTAAAGCTTCTTTCTCTGCTGAATGTAGTCAATTTTTGCTATTATAATTATATTGATACGTTGATGTAACCTTTTTCAATTATTTTCTCTTAATTCATTATTAATTTTTGAGAAAAATAAATTTATAAAATTAATAATAATAATAATAGATAATAATATTTCTATATAAAATATGTTTATTTCACTATATAATCGAACGACGGTAATGCAGTAAATTGCAACGAAAGTCGCGCTTGTGGCGTCCTCGCTAGGATAATTTTGAAACTACATGATACAACCAATTCAGTATGTACACACCACTCGTGTAGTCGTATATTTTTATGTGATCATTGGGATGTATTTGCACGTGGTTTAAATAGATATTTTTTTGGCATTAGTAAAGGAAAGATGAAGTTTTCATATAAAGTAAGATATTTATTGTTTTAGAAAAACTGTAATTTATGAATTCTATTTTTTGTAAATTGTGTTCTTTATTACTTAAAATTATTACATACATACAATATTTTTAACCTATAATGTTTTGATATTTATGTTCCCTTTTATTTGCGATTAATAAGATTTTTAGTTGTATATTTAGTTATAATATTTTTTTTATTATAGTCCACTTACTGATAATTATAAAGATAACTTATATAATATATGGTAATTTTTAAATATGTATAAAAGCTTCATGTGTGTGTTAATGTGTATATGTATGTGTACATGAAGTATATATTATTTATAAATTACAGTGAAATGCTTTCCATTTTTGTTGTAGTTCAGTAATTTACTTGGCACAGTTTATCGTAAAGGAGATTTACACTTTACTCCAGATGGATCGTCCGTTATTAGCCCTGTGGGCAACCGAATCACAATTTTTGATTTAAAAAAGTATGTAATTATAAAAGTATTAATTTTATTGTAAATCATGCAACTTTAAAAAAACTTATAAATTTTATATGATAATAATTATTACACAATATTTTTTTTTTGTATAAAATGATTTTTTTTAGTAACAAATCTATGACACTTCCTGTTGAGAGCAGATTTAATTATACTACAATTGATGTATCACCAAACGGGAATATATTAGTAGCGATTAACACAGGTAAGAAGACTTCTTTTTGTACACATTGCCAAAAATTATTTAATACTATTTATGAAGGATTATTTATAGGAGAAATCACAGCTTTATAATATATTTACAGATGGTGAAGCTCATATCATTAGTTTAATAAGCAAAGTAATTTTACATAAATATAGATTCAAAGGACGTCCTAAGCGTGTAAAGTTTTCTCCAGATGGAAAACATTTTGCAGTTTGTAAAGGAGGTGGTGGTAAGTATTTTCTATTCTAAACTTATGAAAATGTATTAACAAAAATATAATATACATGTAAAGTAATATATATTGCTTTTGTATTTCAGTATTCATTTTCAATGCACCTGGTTTACAAACAGGGGATTACAATCCATTTATTATGGAACATGCGTTTCATGGAGCTACTGCTGAGACAACGTGCGTTAGTTGGTCTTTTGACTCGAAACTATTAGCGGTTGGTTCAAAGGATACTACTGTAAAGATATACAGTTTACAAAAATGGGCAAACTTTAGATGGATTACATTGGGTGGTCATTCTGATGTAATAGTAGCATGTTTCTTTGAAGCAAAACAATATGATATATACACTATTAGCAAGTAAGTGATACAATTTAACATATTTACATTGTATTAGTTTAAATTTATTGTATAATTATTTTTGTTGACAAGAGAAATTTTGCACACACAATAATATCCTATGCAACTTGTGTGAATTCGCTTATTTATCTTCGGAAGATTTTTTTTACAGAAATGGTCGAGTGTGTGTCTGGGAATGTACACTTGAACCAGACGATTTGATTGAATGGGAACCGCCTTCAAAAAAAGAAAAACCTAAAGATAGTGATAGCGAGGATGACATAGATATAGACAAAATTATAGAGAAAACAGAAAGGCAAAAGGCCTATGCCGAAAAGAAATTATTAGACTCGGGTGAGAAAATTTCTTTATTCTTTTTTTATAATTTCTTTATTAAATTTCATTCTATGAAATTTCTGAATTTAATATTGTTTATAAATAATTGTAAAACTGACTAGAATGTAGTTGATTAAAAATAATAGTTTTTACTGTATTGTATATATAATAGCGTATTACATGTATAATAGTAATTTATAAAAATATGTGCACATTTTACTAGACGATTTGCCACAAAATAATATAGAAGAGGTTTCTATGAAAGAGAAAGACAAAAAAATCAAATTGTTGGGCTATAAAAAGCAAGCTACTTTCTATTTGGCAGACGAAGTTCATAAGCAAAGTAAAGATGCAAAACTTACTACAGCTGCTTATCACCAAGATACTCATATATTAGTTATTGGATTTAGTAATGGTTCATTTTTCTTATATGAAATGCCGCACGCTAATTTGATCCATTCATTAAGGTACAATAATATTTTAATTATAAAATAATATGATTTGATATTTTTTAGCTTTTAATATTATATTAATTATATGTGATATTAGAGATTAACTAAATTACTATATGGCTTCACAGTATTTCTCGACTGCGTATTTCATCGATTGCATTGAATTCTACTGGAGATTGGATAGCTATAGGATGCTCTCATGCTGGACAGCTCCTGGTTTGGGAGTGGCAAAGTGAAACATATGCCATGAAACAGCAAGGACATAGAACTAATATGAACTGTCTGGCATACAGTCCTGATGGTCAGTATATTATAACAGGTGGCGACGATGGAAAAGTTAAACTATGGAATACATTAACCGGATTTTGTACGCTTACGTTTCACGAGCATACCTCATCGATATCTAGCGTTCTCTTTAGTCACAATCGTAAATTCGTTGCGTCTGCTTCGTTGGATGGAACGGTGCGAGCGTACGATTTAGCGAGGTACAGAAATTTTCGTACTCTCACCTCGCCACGTCCTGTACAATTTTCTTGCTTGGCGATCGATGCGAGTGATGAGTTTATCGCTGCGGGTGGTCAAGATTTCTTTGATGTGTATCTATGGAGTATGAAACTCGGTACTCTTTTAGAGGTGTGTATAACTTTATTCATCTGATTTGTATTGTTCAAATTTTTACAATTATGTAGTTTAAATTATATAATAGACATACCTATAAATATGCAACCAAAATTATATGCTTAAAATATTCGATTTCAGATACTGAGTGGTCATGAGGGACCTATTGCAAGCTTGGCATTTAATCCCAATCCCGCCAGTACAGAATTAGTATCTGCATCCTGGGATAAAACCTTGAAAATATGGAATGCTATTGAAAATGGCTCTGCACACGAGACTGTACGATTAATCGCTGATGCTCTGTGCGTAACTTATAAACCAAATGGAGAAGAAGTTGCTGTTGCTACGTTGGATGGACAGATTACATTTTTTGAATGTAAAACGGCAAGACAGACAGGTTTTATTGAGGGCAGAACCGATTTAGGTGCTGGTAGATCTAAAACAGATCTCATCACGGCGAAAAAAAATTTACAGTCCAAGTGAGTAGTGCGAGAAACGCTATCTAGTATATCTTGTTTGTCTTAACGATACATTATTAAATCCTATTTTTTAGAGCTTTTACTACATTATGTTATTCGGCTGATGGTACGTGCATATTAGCTGGTGGTCGTTCCAAAAATGTGTGCATTTATAATGTTAAAGAATCGATATTGTTAAAAAAGTATGAAATCACTCAGAACAGATCTCTGGATGGTGTGGACGTAAGTAATAATACATATCGTGTAAAATGTTTTAAATTTTTTCTTTTATTATATATTAAATATAAATACAGAAGCAATTGCAAAACAAAGATCTATTCTTAATTCCTACTTTGGCAGGATGTTATAAACAGGAAGTACATGTCTGAATTTGGAAATAGAGCTTTAATTGAGCATCGCGAAGGTGGAAACATATCATTACGTTTGCCAGGTGTTAGAAGTGGAGATATGGCAAGCAGGAGAGTCAAACTGGAAGTGAGAGTACTTTGTTTACAATTCTCTCCCACAGGTAGAAATGAATGATTTTTTAAAATTATTTTCTTTGAAGTAAGTATATTTAAATATGTTGTAAAATAGGACAAGCATGGGCAGCAGCAACAACGGAAGGATTGTTAATATATTCTTTGGATATTGGATTAATGTTTGATCCATTTCAATTGGAGCTTGGAATTACTCCGGATACTGTGAGAGAAACACTTGACAAACATGATTACGCAAAAGGTATAGACATTTTTATATCATAATAATAATAATAATAATAAGATTAACAAATAAACGCAACTGTTACTGTTTCAGCATTAATGATGGCATTGAAGTTAAATGAGAAGTTATTAACGCAGCAAGTTATAGAGACCATTCCGTACAAAGAAAGTGAGTTTATATATATATATATTTTTTTTTTTAAATTAATTTCCTAATGATTTTAATAATGACTTGACATATAATAAATACTTGTTTGATTTCTGGCTGTTTAGTTGAGTTAACGACGACGAATATGTCAGATGTTTATATCGAGAAATTGCTGAAATTTATAGCATCTGAATTCGAATCAACGAGGCATATACATTTCTATCTTTTATGGGTAGAAATAATCTTGACGAAATACGGGTCTCGGATTGATACTGCGCTTCAGATGCCAGTACTGTTAATGCTGCAAAAGAATATGCAAAAGAAATATGATGATCTTAGTAAAATGTAAGTGTTATTACATTTTCTTCACTGTATATACATGTTATAAACATGGAAATAATTCGAAACGTTTTTACAGATGCGATTTTAATCAATATACAATGAGCTATATACTGAGGATAGGAGATTTAAAATCTGGGAAAAATGCATCGAAGCTTTCTATTAAGATAGATGACGAATCTGATTTTTCCATTGAAGAAATGGATACGGATTAAGCTTTATTTAAATCTTTGTAGGACGACGATTTTTTAATAATAATAATTTTAATACAAATTATGTTCTAAAATTTACTGCTAGTACTAAAAACCTCTAATGCACGTAAACTACAGATTTTCAATACTAGCAATAAATTTTGAAACATAATCGTAGTGTAAATATGAAAATATTTTATAAAAATAAACGAATGTAAAAAAAATTTATTTCTGTATCATATAAATAAAGATACATTTCAAACTTCTAGTCGGCGCAACGACAATGACTCATTCACAAATTTTAAATATGAAAAGTGCTAATTACATACGGAATGCTAATACTGATTCTACAAAATTCATATTATTTTATTACGCTTTTGAGCAATACTATTGGCCAGTATAGAACGACGAAAAATAAGAAGAGTATAGGAAACATAATTCTGCTGTAGAAATCTATTTTTTGAGAACGCGTTTTATTCGTTTGCACTATCTGGCATTCGGGATCCAGCCATAGAGTCGGCAGTAGATGATTATTGGTATGCTTCTTCGGTTTGGTTGCACAAACAAATTCTTCATCCCAAATGCTCTGTCTCTTCACCATCGCCATTAATCGCTAAAAATGAATAATCGTATTTAACGAATAAAATACAATTTAACAGCCTTCTAAAATTATCACTAAGATTGTTACGAACAATATTTAGACACGAACCGAGAACGAGCGAGAGTCCGTGAAACTTTGCGAATCATTTGTAATGTGTCGCAAGTCGAGCACTTTGACTACGACAAACTCTCCTAAGGCTGCGAACACGAACATCATACAGCCAGCCATCCACACATCTAAAGCCTGCGTAAGCAAACGTGTATATTTTTATATTAGAAAAAATAAATTATGTCAATATGAGGCAATATTCTGTTATACATAGTATGATAACAAATATATAAGGAGATGTGCAGAAAGTTGAAGTACTACATTTGCAAATTTACCTTGATATACGCCACTGGCGGAATATCGCTTTTAAGACCGGTGAACATCGTTACCAATGTAAGCATACTCGTCACCAGAAGAGCCACTCGACCAGGAATTGCATCCAAGTCCAACCAGAAGCTGAACCAGGAAAGCATCACGACCAGAGTTGACGGCGCGAACGTTTGTATCAAGTGGTGACCGATCTGCCTCTCGAAGCGAAAGAAGACTACTAACCGGGAGAAATTTCCTGCGAGGTAATTATCAAATTATTAATTAGGATTTTTTTTTATTCCACATGTGATTTTTCATTCTATAATTAGAGTTTGTTATATATGTTTTTTGGATTTTATGGATTTGATTTAATGTAATATAAAGCATATTTGTAATAATTGTTTCAATGATTATAAACATCGGACAAAGGGATTTAAATAAACTCTTGATTAAATTTCAAATTAAATGTGTATAAATATATTAAATTTTAACATACCATTTTTCTCGATCATATAATCTATAGTTTCTTCGAACACTGCGGGCTTCCCAATATCATATTGCAAAAGCTTCAATTCAGGATTTACCGTAACACCGCCCGCGCCCCACTTTAAACGCAACTTTTTTCTATTGTAGGAAACTGTAACAAATAATTCGGATTTGTGTGTGTAACAAGTGGATAAATTTACCGAAAAATTTATTCAAGAATATATAACGCTTCTTTTCTCTTTTCTGCTGTCATATGTTTTAAAAATAATTTTGTAAAAGAGTATATATTTATGCATCGTAAATTGTTTCTGAAACTCGCAATTGCATTTGTATTTTAAGTTTAAAGGCCTTGGCACATGCAGAAACTTAAAACGTAAGACTTAATTAAGCAGTAAAGAAATTAACATGTTGGATTCGTTACTGCTTACGTCACGGTCTTACGGTCTCTATTGCGATTGATCGATTCGCTTACTGTTTACATCTTAAGTTTTTTATGGCATTTAGCTTTACTTACAGCTTTCTATGTATATTGGGCAGATTTGAATATCCATCGGGTACAATTGAAATTCCATTTGACAGGCAACAATAGCGTTAATTCGGGCAGAATATTTAATAGTTTTATTCCGGTATAACGTGACCAATGAGAATTTGTGATTTAAAGTCGCAATCTCTGAAAAATTATTAATACATAACAATAGCCGGTATTCATAGTCAGATCTTATATTCAAGACCATCTTAAGTACAGTCTTAAGAAATCACGTACCAAAGGGGATCGTATTAGTGTCTTAAGACATTACTTAAGTACAGTCTTGAAATAAGAACGGACTATGAATATCGCCCAATTTAACGCGAAGACAAACATGGCTTACCGGAAACTTTTGAATTTAAAAAATATGGATCCGGTTGCCAAAGATTATCGAAAAATTCCTGGGGAAGTATGACATAATCGTCGTCTTCTTCGAAGATATCTTCAGACATATTCAGTCGAGATTCTATCCAACTTTGACTGACGAACATGTCTACACTAATAAAGATACGCAATTGTAATTTTATAATCTTTTACATCCAGATTTTAAACATCTATTTTATCTTTTTAACTTGAATTAAATATATCCCATTAATTAATTTAAATTAAACGTATTTTATATCTTTTTATACATATTCTCTTACTTTTCAGAAGTAATACACCTCAAAAGATTAAGTTTTTAAATGTAATAAAACACATGTTATACTCGTATATAAGAGTTAAATTATTAAGTATAGGGAATTATACATTATATTTAATTCATTCTTGATTATTGCTCAAAAGAAGTTTATCGCTTTAATTTACCGAAAGTCCATGTCTTCAACGTTGATAGAATTAATGTCAACCACTAAAATGTTGAAGTTTACCACTACAGGTGCACCCGATGACGGTCTAATTTCTGCAAAGAGTTTTATTATATACAGTTCATTATTCGTACAAGAAACGTAAATGCAAGCGTCTTGTCCTGGTAAGCCGCACATTACCTTTAACATAATGTTCTGGCAGAATTAGCCTCGACGTCATAGAGCAATTGTTGACATCTTCGCTGAGCAAGCTACGAGAAAAATTCCGTCTTTCATCATCATTAATGTTCTTTTCTGTTTTGTCCGTTCATTGTTAATGCAGTTTGTTTAACGCTTGTTGTTTTATTTGTATTGTATTATATCTTTGGTTACTGACTCATCGGAAATTCTCATTATATTAAACGAGGGAGAATACTTTAATCCTGTAAGATTTGACATACACCATCGAAAACTACTATTTATTTTTTCGGTTAGATAACTTATTTGATCGCGCGAGAGAAAAGTTGTTAGCAAGTTGATATCGTGTCTCTGTCTACGGAGAAGCAAAAGAAGGCATTTTAAAAAGCTTGTTTCTTCTTTTCACGAGAAATATGCAAAAAATTGCTGTTAAATTAAGAAGTAAGAACAAACAAATGAATAAACGTTAACATTAACATAAATATATGTACATCAGCATTAGTCGTAACGATTTTTCATAGACCGCGTTAACTTGAAATTTTTCTATCTGGCAGAGTCTAGGAAACGGCTCGCTTCAGCCTACAACTTTTTACGTGTTTCTTTCTAGAAATATATATGTTAAGAAACACAGTTTAGATCTTAAAATCGAAACATAAAACGTCTTTTAAACGTTTTTTAGACGGTTCTCGCAAAAATGTCTTTAAAACGTCTCTGTATGTCTCAATTTTGGACTCGTCTGAGAAAGAAACTGATCGAGACACTATTCCCTTCCACGACTCGGATTAAAAATTGCTGCATGCAATTTTTCTTCGCCTATCTTCGCCTATAAAGCGATAAAAGACTCCGCGACAAGACAAAACGCTGTGCGTAATGAGGCGAAAATGGCTTTTAAAGGAGCACGAAGTCGTTTACCTCGAGGAACATACTTCCGGGAGAGAATTCCACCATAGGTGAAGTAAAACTATTGGAAGTGCACGCTTCATGTCAACCGAACGTATCGTCAACTGGTTAACTGATAACGACGTCTTCGGCATCCCTTGCACTGTCCAGGGCGGCACGGCAATTAGTCAATTATCAATCATTTACTGTCGCAATCTAGTCCAATTACAGGTATCGTCATTCGCTTTTGTGCTTGTTGCAATTATCCGTCGTGAATTGCATAACGATTTACTGTTCTGCGTAGATGCATTATTTGCATCACGCGGTCGAAGTTATACATATATTCGCGCGTGAGGAATTTTTATCATGTAACACACTATTCTTCAACATCGGTTTGCTAATGAGATGTATCAACAACCTACATTTTTTAATGTTTTCAACTGCAAATTTAAATGTGCCGTTCCTCCGTCCATGCATTTCTTGCACGTTTCATCCCGAAGATTTAATTATCATTCAGGTCTGTTCACATTGCTTAAATTAAATCCTCACAAATTTTTACATTTAAAATGAGGTAAATTATATATTCAGTATAAATTATGTATTGAAGAGAGAAAAAGCAAGGACGCTGACTGCAAAAATTGTAAGCAACGCGAATAAACGCGTATTGTTGCGTTGCGCATTGTACGAAACGTTGATTTTGCAACGATTCGTGTGTTTGCATACGAAAATAGTTTTGCGATGAAGAGATTCGAGGGACGAGAGGTGTGTGTACGTTCACGCGTGTATATCTTATCATTTCGACAAACGCGCGCGAGAAGACAGAGCCACTGCTGTGAGGAGAAAATCTAAAAGGAGAGACGCGGATGGAAAGAGAAAGGTGAGAGTGAGAGTGGGTCAGTATAGGTGTCTGGTTCGGACTATGGATATAGCAGGTACCGATGCAGGCTTCACAAATGATCGAGGAGAGGAAACGCGAGATTGCGGTCCGCCGCGGCAACACGCGTGTCCT
Source organism: Trachymyrmex cornetzi (assembly GCF_001594075.2). Lineage (NCBI taxonomy): Eukaryota > Metazoa > Arthropoda > Insecta > Hymenoptera > Formicidae > Trachymyrmex > Trachymyrmex cornetzi. The sequence continues at coordinate 926,789 of NW_017300245.1, forward strand.
TCCCTTTCCACCTAGCCCTGAGCAACGGTACCGTCCATTTAGACGTCACGCGGGACACGCGGGTCTAAAACCCGACCTCGATCGTCGGCCTCGATGAGACCTCCTGTTCCTCCTTTGCTCATCTCTCTTCAAGGGCGTAGCGACGGGATGGCGGAGGGAGGCGATGCTTTCAGATCCACCGAAGAGTCGAAGAGATGGGAGGCTGCGTGATTTATTTCCGATTGTCCATTGTTTGTACAAAAACGCAAAAATATGTGATAAATAAAAGAGAAAATCTTTCTTCTCAGATTATCTATTATCTTCTTTGAGATTATTTTATAAAAACGAAAATATCGCTGTATTTTTATAATTAGAGAGAATATATCGTTTTTCCATATATTCAGTAAAACACTTTGAGAGAGGCTCCATATTTCGTTTCATGTGAAAAGAGAAGATAAGGAATTATCTCAGAAAATGAATGCAAATACTTTTTTTATACAGTACAGTTTACTTTGTTTTTACATACGAATCTTGGACTTTGGATCGGAATTACAGTAATTCCAAAATGTAAAACTCGTCTGTAAAAACAAAGTAAACTGTATTGTATAAAAAAAGTATTTGCATTCATTTTCTGAGATGATTTCTTATCTTCTCTTTTCGCATGAAACGAATATGCGTATGGCATGTCTCAAAGTGTTTTTTTTATTGAATATATAAAAACATACTAGGCTAATATATTTTTGCTTTTTTTTTATATTTTTTCCTTGTCAGTTGTATTTCTTCTTTTAGTGCAATAGCTCGGGTGTATCTTTGAACGTGAATATAAATTCTGAAGTCTCCTATTTTTAGATAATTGTTTAAACAAACGATCGACTTAAAAAATCGGTCATCTAAAACTACAATTTCATATATCTGTTCATGTTAAAAGAGAAGTTATCAAACTTTGAAAGAGTAGTTTAGATACGAAATATAGAAGACGATTAAAGCAAATCGAGAGAATTTTTAGTTTTTCTAAGGGCAGAGCGAAAAAGAAATAGAAAACTGGACAAACTCCAGTTAACTTTAGCAGTGTGATTTTTAATATCGATGATTGCCGTTAACATATAAGAGAAAAGAATTTTGCCAAGGATATAATCCGTACTTTGTCTCGAACTTCTACTATCATTGGAAGAATCTACACTGCGTGGGTGGACCGGTAAGCAGTAAAGCGGACACTAGGTGATGCGGTCAATAAAGATAAAGCACATAGAAAGTCATACATCCATTTTCTGTTGTCCTCGTTATTCTTTTCAACAAATACATTTTGACACTGCGACTTAGCTTGATCTATTAAAATATGAAGAAGTGAAAAAAATAAGATTTATTTCTACAGGACCTTCGAATAGATGAAAGACCAGAAGATCAGTGGCTGCGTTCAGCAGAGAAAACTATAATCGGTTAGCGTTTAGTGATTCTTTAACATGATTGGTTCTTGCCTTTAGTTCTTCACTGGATCCAAGTGTAGGAACCAATTACATTGAAGAATCACTAAGCGCTGATTAATTTTCTCTGTTAAACGCAGCCTGGCTTCTGATCATCATCTAGCCGGCTGTGATTAATTAAGTTCATCTCCCAATACATGATTTTCCTAGTAGCATAATTTATTGGTGTAATATTGATCCAACGCATGTCAATGTTTAACTAATGTCTCACCAATAAATTATGTTACTCGCGGATTGTAAACCTTGTGACAATTTCTCATCCTCGCTCATCTTTCGCAATCCGTGCAAAGTGACGGCTGTCCCGTTCGAGGGAATTCCGTATACTCGAGGTGCAAGCTCTCTCCTGTTGTAGGGTTGTATTGATTTCTATGATGGCGGCAGGCCGGCGCCTGCACCCTCCGCGATCGGAGGAATGGCCAGGGAGCGTTGCTCCGTAGTGTTTTTCCATCTTCGAGGACAACGCGCGCAAAAACGCGACGACGAGAGGCAAAGTGGTGAGACACGTGAAAGCTAATTATTATCACTTGACGGAAACGATAGATCGTGTCGCGCGCCGGCGGTCACGTTACTTTCGATTCCGCCCCTGTGGATTTGTCCAGGAACCACCAGGCGACACCGAGGATCTGTGTTCATGAGTGATGGGTGATGGTGTCCGTATTCGCGTATGGATCGGTCGACATGGACGATGATACCTAAGCAACGAGCTGCACTGCGAGCTTTATTAAAATCGTCGGCGAGTTGGTGCTTACTTCGTCAATAGACGGGTCCTCCTGAATGAGAGCTTTCGCGTATCTCAACGGGATACTCTCTGGTTGTCGTAATCGCGGCGGCACCGGTAGAGAGGGTCGTCACCACAAAATAGAGGGTCACGCGTGATCGTCTTTATAATCACGCCGGAGAAATCAGCGGGAAACGATATTCTTGGGTAAGAGATAGATGATCCACGCCAGATGGTTTTGTTGCTGTGACCGTAGAATAAAAATTATACTCGGATTACCGGCCGTGCTAATTTCTCATGAAATGTGCTACTCCGTGTGATAATGGACCACTTTAGATCTTCGTTTTGTTGTAAAGTGCAACTTGAATCAACAAGAAAACAAGCATGCCATTATAGATCTCTTTACGTTAATTTTTGTACTGCTGTAATGCTTCCAAAGTTTTTTACGACTACTACGAGATTTTAACCTTTGACTCAACATCTTTATAAGAATGGACATCGCTTACAAGAACACAAGCATAATGCCATTATTGATGGATTTTTGGATTATATGGAAGGACTAACAAGAATAACTAGATCTTTGCAAGTATTTCAGCAAGTATTTAAATCAGGTTTTACACGTATTAAGTTATTGAAATTTTATATGATTTGCAGTTTGTAAAAAATATTCTAATATTTAAGCTTTGTTTAACATTGAGAATGACCCGATCGGCGTCGAAACGTTTGTTGTGTAATTTTATATTTATAAATTTTTTAAAATATACTTTTTTATTTTGTATCTCTGGCTCGTAGCCCTTCATATTATTTTTGTTATTTATTATTATCGAGCCTTATTGTTATTTATAATAACAAGAAAAGTTTTTAAATTGTTAGATATTTCATGCCAGATGATCTAAACGTAGCAAATAAAGCTCTTGTTTATTCTAAGGTCAGAAAGAGAGAGAGAGAGAGAGAGAGAGAGAGAGAGAGAGAGAGAACAGTTGTACCTATAATTTTTTATTTTTAATAGCGTATCGATTTTCTTGTCTAATGTGGATCGTTGTAAAATAATACAACTATTTTTTTTTGTGCAATAACTTTTGCTGAAATTGTATAAGCATGCAATCGTGTCCGATCTGGTTGATAAAAGATTTGAAATATTTTAATCCTTTTGAAAATGATTACCCTTTTAACTGCTACATTCGATATTTATTCAAGTCAAATTATTATCCATCAGTTTTATACGGAGAAAGTTTGTTCGAAGACGAAGCATGCTTTTCTTGTTACACTGTGAAAATGATTTTGAAATGTTTGTTAAATTCGAGTTCAATTTGTGCCAATTAAAATGAACACGAAACTTTTCACGGTTGTTTAACCGCATCTGTACATGAAGACTATATACCACACTTGTCACTTGTCATGTGCTCGTGAATGACTCGTTAGCTATACGTTCTATCGACCGACTTATATCTCCTTTCATCATTTGTTCATGTGTCTTACTTTTAATATCTCGGTCATCAATTCATTATAGCTGCATACGAGCTCTAAAGACTCATGAACAATATCCCAGAACATTCAAAAATTCTCGCAGATCCGTGAGATTGTTAATTACTGTAGCGTGCGTTTAGAGTTCGACCGAAACTGCATTTTGACCTCTGGCCGAAACAGAAAATAAATATTCGGTTGTCATTCAATTTCGGCCGAAAACGAAACCGAAAGTTTGATAAGTCTTACTAAAAAAAGTCTTACAAAAAAAAAAGAGAGAGAAGCTAACGAAGTCACATTTTTTTTCGGCTGGAATCGAAATCGACATTTTTGGATTAATTTTACAGAGACTATACGATTTTCAGAAATCGTGACTTTATGCACTTTTTAAAAAACAAGATTTTATTAAAATATCTAACTATAGTAATATAATAATATTGCAGCCTCAACTTTTAAAGAAATCAAATCACAGTTATTATTAGGATCACATCAAAGTTTATCACTCAAATTGTCTTAAGCTTAATGAACGAGTTAATAATTAAAGTCGAACAGTTGCTTTTTGAACGTTCATCCAGCGCGTTGCAACTTGTACGGTTTCGGTTTGTCTATCGGAATTTTTTCTTAATTTTGGCCGAAACCGAAATCAAACCGAAATCCTGATTTTTACTGAAACCGTAATTTTGGTCGGACTTTAGTTATGTTTCCTATTTGATTAATGTAGAATGAAATAAGAATAAGAATAAGAAGACTTGACAATCAAAACAACAGATTAGAAAAAAAGGCACGGAAATTAATCCCAAAAAGAGAACAAAGTCAAAATAATAACTTCAAAGGAGAAGAAAGTCAAAATAATGTCAATTTGACGTCATATTGATCGAATTTATGTCATTTTTTGTCATAATTTGATTAGTGTGATATTATCATGACTTTCTTGTTTTTCTTGAGATAAGATGAGTTAAATATAGCGAATTTACTAAAATTAAAGATATACACTACATGTTTCGGTTCATTTTTTAATCATCTTTAAAGCACATATCCAAGTAATAACTAAGTTACACAATATTCTGAAAATGACCCTCCACAACATAACGACTCGTTAGTCCACTCGGTTGTTGCTTGTATTTACATTTGAAAGATGGCTCAAAAATAAGCTGACACATGTACTCTTCGTTTTAATAAATTGCTTATTTAATTTACTATCTCTGTACATTGATTTTCGCGCTTGACTCTTATACCCTTTTTCTATTCTGCTATTTGCTTTTGAATGTAAAATGAGTTACAAATTCGCCAACCAAAAGGCTAAAATGTACTAATCATTCAGCAATGATTGCAAAGCGGTAGCTTGTAAGTAAAATACGCACTTCCCGTCGCGATGATCGACAATTTTGAACAAAGGAATTACGAGCAGCGCTCGATTGAGGTCACATTCGGTAATTCGCATAAACAATTTTCTTATTTAATATGCTATTTAACGAACCGCGGGAAGAGGTGCGAAGTTTGCGCGGCCCGTCATCCTACGACATTTAACGAGACGACGAGACGTTCAAACGCGGTCAATCGCACACTTAGTCATATGACATGTGACAGTAGAAAGCATTACCAACATCGCGATTCAAGGCAGTTTAGTTAGCAGATGGATCAAAATGGCTTGTATCCACCCATTATGAGTTTAGGTTAACGAACCCGCCGGCATCATATAGGAGTGCCGTTTTCCTCCGCGATTCTACTCCAATTTAAATCGCGTTTCCTTTTTAAAATTTAATTCGGTTTAATTGAAATCTCGTTTCCTTCTAATTTAAACAGGAGGCACCTTTACATTTAACTTTTACAAAAAGCACACGCTTTCCATTCGCGTGGAATTCTTGGCAGGCGCAATCGCTCGAGTATTACGCCATTAACACTGTAAAATCGCGTGCGAAGACATTCACCGTGTTTGAGGGATTTTACTTTCGCTTCTTCATTTGTCAGATGCATTGGACATATCAGCTCTGCGTGATACGGAGAAATCACCGCGACGGAAAGAAACACCTAATTCGCATTACGAGACTGACGTGTCTATACAATCAATAAGAATTCAGGGGTTGCTCATTGATCCATGTTCAATTATATGCAACTTACATCTCTTCATCGTCTCGTTGATATAGGCGGAATAAACATTATTTTATTACAGCAAGAATAACTATAATGAAATCATTATAATTAATAACCTGATATCGTTCTGCTATAATACCTAACCAGTCCTGAAGACGATAATGATCAAATATGTAATAAGTATTTGACATCTCGAAACTGCTTCTGATTTTGTTTTAAGCTTCAAACAATAATTAAAATTATTAATAATAAATTGAAATTTTTCGTGTGCTTTACACGATTATCTGCACAAATTACGTTGTAGAGAGGCAAGAAATTTTTGCGTTCCGAACGTCGTCAGTCATTCTCATCAAGGAAAGTTGTAGCCTATACGAGAGGAGTCAATCGCATCTCTGGTTTACACATCAGGCCTAGACATTGACCTCGAAAGCGAGGTGATCATAGCCGGCGTAGAGACGTATCGAAGAAAGTACGCCAATCAGCCTCCAACCGGTTTGCATCTTACGTGTATCACTATGATCGGACGTTATAGTCGATTTCCTTCCTCAGTGGATTCTCTTTTGCGAATCGATTAATCAATCGGCGATCGGTCGCGCTGGCATTATAGTAAAAAAAATATAATATGTTGGTACTTGAATTACCCCAATAGACAAATTGATATACAATAATGGTATCATAAATGATATTGACGAAAATTTTGCAATAATTTAATAATAAGTATACGGAAAGAACTTTCTCTTAAAATTTACACTGAAAATATGGTAGTTGTGGTGTACAATATTTTAAAGACTTTACCATGCACTTCAATAAAATTAATCAAACTTATTTTATATTTTATTGTAATTTTATTAGTGAATGAGAGAGGTTTACGTAAAATATTCGAAATATAATATTATATTTCCCATATTGTCCCATGACTACCATATTTTAAGAGAAAATTCTTTCCGTGATAATTCATCAGAATGTTATTGTTTTGCCAATATATACTATTTTAAAATTAATTGCACAATTAGTTATTAGTATTTCATGAAAGATCAATATTTCTATACCTGTTTTTGTAAATATTTCTATACAAATGCAGATCATAAATTTTATGCAAGATTTCGTATATAATTGTATAAATATTTTCTTATCGGGGAATGCACGTATGCTGATTCAAGTATAGAACAACAAATCACGATAACACGTCAAAATGATGTTAAAATAAATCGAAAATGATTGAAAAATTCCTTTTAATGATAGTTTTAATAATCATTTTGATATCATAATGACTTGTTGTTCTGCTTGGGAAGTGACTTTTGAATTTTTATGAATATAACGAGAGGAGGGATAACAAATAAGCGGAGAAGGGATGACAAACAAGCGAAGAAGGGATAACAAAACTCCGACAGTTCATGGCCAAAACAGCATGACTTGAAATACACAACGTGACTTGAAATACACAGTACGACATAACATAAAAAAATGTGTAATATCATTTATTAATATTTTATTAGTTTATCATTACTTAAACATTGCATTTGAGATTTTTTATTAATTTCTATTTCTTTTACCTGCTAATTCGCTGCTGTTTCTCGAACGCGCTCGAGAAAATTTAAATATAATAAAAAATAAGAGAAAGATCTCTTGACTTTAGAAATTGAGCATTATAGTCATTACAGGATTGTTTTCTTTATCAGCATTTAGCAGAAGTGTAAAAGGAAATAGGTGATCGCATAATTTCAATAAAAGTAAATTGCTTTCACTTTGTCTTGAAGATAATAATTGTGTATCCTTTAAATTCTTTGCTTGATTGTTACATTGATATTATGGATCGATCAATTATATCCATTCTCCGGATTAAGATTCAAGATTCCCGTGGTATACCATGCGGGTAATCCGCACGTTACGGTACTTGTGGTTTACGTAGAAAGCGAAACTTAATGGTTTCAAGTATAATATAAATATATAAAAAGGTAGTAGTGAAACCGATCATCAGATCGATATTATCTCTCTTCTACCTATGAACGATACGTGCTATACGATGGCGCTGTATATAACATTTCACTTTTTGCGTATGATGCCAATCTACGTTGGTCTAGACATTAAGCACTTTCTCGAATTTAAAGGACAGAAACGACATATTGTAAAATATCTCATTAATGTTTAGACAAAAATGATGAAAATTTATGTAATGAAATTGTCGAAATCTAATTGGCCGATATTGCATACACACGGTTTTTAAGAAAAAAATTAACGTGTTAACGTTCGCAAATATCAATATAGTAGATTGTAGAATGTAGCAAGATATTAATGTATCGCGCATATTTCAGGATGAATTAAGTTCTGAAAAGACTTAAATGCTCTTATCGTAGTTAGGAATGTCAATAATTACGATCATAGATGCGATTCTATCTCTAACCGATGTAGGAGAAAGGAAGTGTAACCACTCTCTATCGGACAACTTTTCCCTTCTTTTCAAGCAGGCGTTAACTGTAGACTGGTTATCGCAAGAACAAACACGTCGAAAGCAGTTTCACTTATTAGAATTGTCAGCGTTTTGTATCATGCATGACAATACCAATAATGCAGAAAAGGCAAGTTAAAAAATTCCGACGATCACATTGCATCAGAATTTTTTAAAGTTTTTGAATAAAGATCAAAATTGATTATTGTCTTTTCATAATCAATTATTTTAGATTGCTATTTCATATTCCTTTAAATGTGTTCTGTCAATGATACAAAGTTTATTTAAATTTAAATTTAACGGCAAAAATGGCAAATTTAAGTTAAAACGAACTTTGTATCATTGACAGAACACATTTGAAGAAATATGAAATAGCAATTTAAAATAATTGATTATAAAAAGACAATAGTCAATTTTGATCTTTATTCAAAAGTTTTAGAAAGTTCTGATACAACAATCGTCAGAATTTTTTAACTTGCCTTTTGATACAAAGTTTATTTTAAATTAAAACTTCCTATTATTGACATCTGTATAAAATTAACAACTGATATTCTTGAGAAGCAATAACGAATAATTATTTATAGCTTCCTAAACAATGCAGAAACTTAAACAATGTCTAGAAAATTATTGACCCTTACCGTACAAGATACAATTTGGTGCCTCATCCATACAAATGTGAGTCATTAGATCCGTTCATTTTTTTTACCTATTTAGAATGATTCAAAAAATTTCTAAAAATTCATCAATATGCTTTCAACTTTCTAAAATAAATATTGGAACTTTATTTTGGAAAATAATAAAATGTAATATAATTTATAATTACCGAAAGACTCAAAGAAACTTGCACGAATAGGAATAGCTCGTATCCCTAGTGATTATACTTGTAGGGTAAGGGTTAAGTGTATGAGACATTTTTACAACAATGATTGAGTAATTTGCAAATTGCTTCATCATACAATACCATCTATTCTCAAGAACAAATGTTGAATTTGTAGCTTGTTTTACTGATGTTGCTTGGCTCTAATCGTACGATTGTATTACTTATTTCAGTTCAATTATGTAAAATTATTTTACATATGTAAGATTACTAACAATAAGTGGCACGGTAGAATACATTTTCTTCCTCTATTTAATTCAACGTGTCGTGAAATACTTGATCTTAAATGATGAGCTCGGTCACATATTTCAATCGGTACGCCACTATTTTATCTATAGGAAGTTACGTGATTTAAATGACAAAAAGAATTTGAATCTTGCAAGTCTAAGATATATTGATATTTAACGTGCGATGAGTTCTCGGAAGATCTACAACGGCCGGCAAATATTTAAGGAGACACCAAATATTATTTCTTAAATTCGTGGTTGAGTAATTCCTAACTATGCATGTTTCCGCAAGAGGTGCCAAAGTGTGTCAGCTATCATTTTCCCAGGAAGTATGCGATATTAAAATCTGCTATGTGACGTTCGTCAAGTTTATTTTTTCTGCGAAACTGTGTTTACCGAGTTAGGCTGAGTTAGAATGCTGTAACGTCATGCATTGCAATGCAGGCTCGGCACTGCATTGTTATTGCCGATTATCAAAGCATGAGCATTCAAAAGTTTTGATTATACTAGCAGCATGTCTTTGAAAAAATCAAATCAAAAGGTGACATCAGGGCAGTACAAGATTCAAATTAAAAGATCTCTTCTGTAATATTTTCTATCAAAATAAAAATTGTTTACATAATTATAAATCAGATAAATTTATATAAATGAACAAAATTAATATTATTTATGTATTTAGTTATTTGTTAATAATATATAATATCTTATGAAATTCAAAATATATATATTGACCAATTTCGCAATAGCTGTTAGTTGCAAAATGGACAGATAAAATTAGTAATCATCAAACTTTTAAGCGCTAAACAATTTTTTTATCTTATACATACAATGTGTTTCTTACATTTGTTAAAATTTTTTTTAAATTGTGTCGTTCTAAGAAAATACAAATATGTCTAATTTTTTGTTTCTTTAATCGTTGCCATTCAATTGCTTGTAAAATAGTGTAAAGTTGTCGCGCTAAGCCGCAGAGCGACGAACGAGGTCGTACAACATGTGGCATTCTGCCTTTTTTTTAGCTTAAGAGAGATGTCCACTGCTTGAAGCGCTGTTTATTCATGAGGAGGCGACACATTCGTCTAAGATGATTTAGAGAAATTTACTGGATGAGTACTTCTTGTATAATGTGCCCTAGATAGGCCCTAGGCCTGGTATGTAGGACTTGTAGAACTTCAAAGACAATTACAAAAAAGTTTTTGAAATTATATTTATATCTAATTTGATCTCTGTCACGCGAGTAATATATTTTACAATTAGCTAAGTTTTATCAAGTGTTATCAAGATTAAGATTATTTAGATTATTAAAGTAATAATTGGCAATATTAATAATAATACATATACACGATAACGTTAATATTATTAAGTTAATATAATAATGGCGTTTAGGAATGTAATTGCTGCATTTGATTCCACTTCTTCGGATACTGTAAAGATCAATATTTCATTCGCATTGAGAAGTGTGTCGTTATCAAGTGTCTGAAGATTCTAATAGAAAGATCCCGTTATAATTCAAGCACGTATATTAGACCTGAATCCATACGTAAGCGATAGTGATGTAGCGCCATTCTCTAATTTTACGGCGGAATGTTTGCTACAATAATTAATGATTATTTTCATCTAAAGCATTTCTTTATGTATGATAACAAATTATACAATATGTTGGACGATATTGAAACATGTATTAGAATACATTGATATGGAACAATGTATGTAGAATACATTGGTATAGAATGCCTCATTATTATGATGACGTACCGGTATTCGATTGCTGAAGTGTGACACTTTCGAAATACTTATGAGATGTTCATAAATGTTTTTTAATTTTTCTACTGTCAAAGAATTAAAAGTTTTATTGAAGCAAACGATCAATATATAAAATGCCACTGACAAATTAAGTATGTTATTTGTTAATTCAACTGCCAATTTCAATATTGAAACAATATTGAAAACTATTCTATATTTTGTACGGAATTACTTTCTTTGTCAGATTGTTTTCTAACTGTTGATTAAATAAAAATTGTTATTATCTTAATGCATTAAAATTGGCACAAATTTACATTTTACAAAGACATCTTGGCGTGCCTCTTACAGATCCTACAAATGTATTTAATCAAATGCAAAATGTAAAATCTCTCCAGAAATTTTTACATTTATTTATAAAACTTATTTTATATATTTTATTTATTTTATGTATATAAAACGATTTGTTTCGCGATTATTTTGCGATTTTTAAATGATTCTACGCGCATGATTTCGTTCTTATTTTATATTGCTTGCGTTATTCATTGCGCTTTATAAATCAAAAGTTGTACAAAAATTACGGCGATGTTTCTGGAAAATGTTTCAGTTTAATAGAGGGTTTCTCAGTGTCGTGCTTTCATTTAATTACATCATTATGCCATTAAAGGGTACATTTTACATTCTTTACAAACCTGTTTTACTCCGTGAAGATTCGATGGTCATCCGTTTGGCACAGGGCCAAACAAAAAGTATGCTTGAAGGAAAGTTCGCTTCGGGGAACACATATTAGCCAGATTTCTTTTGGACGAGCACATGCATCTTGCATTATATGTTATTAAATTAATGTTGAATGTGGAATATTTTTTTATAAAGTATTTTATATTTAATGCATGTTTATGGATGCTAATGGATATTTAATATATATTGTGTTTTATTATTAAAATTTAATATTCTTCATAAAATGTACATATTTTTTTATTTTTGTAATTATTCACTCATTAATATAAATTAACATAAAATAAGAAACTAATTATGACACAGGCAATAACATAAGTTTGTTCTTAATTTATTATTTTCTAACTTGTTAACTGCAAATGTGAACTGCAAATAATCGGATCAATTGCTCGCTCAACGAATAAATGCCATTTTAACTAATTCGTTAGTTTCTAACGGTACCGCCTTTACATACGTTTTACTATGCTGTGTAGTTTACCGTTCGAAATTAATCAATCATAGAGATCCTCGCTCTGAAAGTGATACGTGTTCGCTTTCTGCTTTGTAAATCCGATTCCGGGTGACCTTTTTCTTCTTGTCCATCTTTGGTTTTCTTTTACCTCATGCACGATAAAAAGAGCAATTTGATAACAACGCCGATGCTCGTTTAACCGATATGGCGATACGGCGATGACCCATCGGTACCCAGTAACCCAGCTTCCAGTATATATCTCACCTGCTGATTCTGGTCCGTGTTTCCGGCGGCCCACTAAACTACCAAGAGATCACGTGGAACAGGTTCCGTTTTATTTCTTTTTCTTTATTATTATTCCGGTAAGGCTCGTGCGAGGTACGTCAGCCATTAAAAAAGGCACATTAAATTATTCAAATATTCAGAATGCAACACCTCAATTTTTACTCTCTTATTAAAATCATTCGCATATGAATGTATCATACAAATTAACGTCAGGTAACTGTCACATGTCTGTAATTGTCACGTATCAGATTTTATCTGATACGAGAAAATGTGATTTATTGACAGTATTTCTGTTTCATTCATGAACAATGAGAAATACGAGAAAAGCTTACCAATTGAAATGTCACTTCATGAGTAAAGGAGTAAGGATATATGATAAGTTATTTCCGAAGATTATCACACATTTAATTGAATTGAATTTGATTAATTTAATAACTTAATTAAATGCTTGCTTCATAATGTCTTCATAAAAGTGCGTAATTGTCTTTCGCATGATACTTTGCAGAAAGGAAATGCATAAAAATCTCAAAGGTCATTAAAGTTCTAGTGACTGTATATCGAACGTGACGATCCGATACTAATTTGTTTTCCTCTACGCACGTTCCAAGGGTCTCCCATGTAACAAAATCCTTATGCAATCCATTTTGATCGAGGTTTTTGCATAAAAATTTTATGAAGAACTTGTTCATCTTCTAGCAATCCGGAAGAAACTTCTTCTCCAATTCGTTCGAATCGATTATCGGCGAGAGAATAACGGACGTCTTTATGAACTTTTTATACGAGATAGTTTTTACTAGCGGTGTCGGTGAAATCTGCGAATTCGTAGATAAGTGGTACCGGTCCATTTAAGCGTAAATGGTAAAATCATGACTAGGTGAAAGGTAAACAGGCGCCGATAGAGACATTGGTGCGTGGACCAAACGATTTGGATTTTGGAACCGTGCTACACAGTCGGCGAGCGGTCCATTGACCCGTTTCAATTCACCGGATTATCATTGACATAGGTTTTGTGCCTTCCACATCGCTTTCTCCTTGATCGCCGTTTTTCTTTTCGCGCCACATTTGCTGAAGCTGCGAAAAATTCTCTTTTCGTCGCATTTACGAAGAAATATTAGATTTTATATAAGAATATAATGATTAGAACAGACTCTCTCTCTGTATTTAAAATAATAATAATAAATAAATTTCAAGGCTAACGAGAGTCAGCGCGGAAGGGGTTGCGCATAATTATTGGTTATATATAGTTATTGATTAGAATTACTTCTTCATAAAACTGATGACTTCTTTATTTCGTAAACGTTTCAATTCACTTTGGAATCATCCTCAGGAATATTACAATTAAAATTCGTCAAAATTCTGCCGAAAATGTTAAGCGGTCCGTCCAGAAGTGAGTCATTCTCCCAGAATATTTCTACATGGCATGTATAGTTCCGTGTGTCAGATACATATACTTAACGTTTTTAACGGAATTGTGACGAATTTTAATTGCAATATTACTGAGGATGACTCCAAAGTGAGTTGAAACGTTCAAGATTTCGAAATAAAAAGACATCAGTTTTATGAAAAAATAATTTTATTAAACTCAATAGTGCGCAACCCCTTCCGCACTGACTCTCGTTAGCCTTGAAATTTACTTATTGTTATTATTTTATATAAGCTTATATTTTATATATATATATATATATATAAGTCGTCTTTATATTTTAAAACAATTAATAAAATAAGAGACATGTCTTTTATGTGTTTTAAAAAACAATATTAAAGGGCAATAGTTTTCTCCTAGAATCGAATTACGATTTATTGACCAAGCTTTATTTAATCCTTTTTATTTATGCTTCTATCGTTTTCTACGTTTAACACGCGTCGATTTCACGTATCGTTTGGAGATTATTACTATCCTGAGGTAATATTTTCTACGGTTAACGAGAGGGAATCTCGATATTTCTCACATTTCTTCGTCCTATCCGCAACGCTCCAGCGCCCACTTTTCTGACACGAGACTCTTGGGCTGCAAAAACTGTTGTATGAGGAGGTCTCGTGACGAACGCGCGGAGATGCTGTACGACTCTCGCCTGGAAAACGAGGCTACAACAGTAACGTGTAGCCGATGGCACCTATATGACGGCATTCCGCCATCAGTCTGAGAGATGAATCGTTTCGACACATTTTTATCCGAGGAATTCTTCCGAGACGTTATCTCGTTTACAATTAGCCTGCTTAGCCATCATACGAGTGATGTTATCACGTGTAATGATCGATGATTGATTATATTGTATGTATGCCGATGTTAGTAGCATAATCATAAAATAGAGCTTTGACAAGAGGCTTCTTTTTTAATAGAATTATTATAGACACTTTGATTAATAAATTGCTTATTTTGACAAGATACCTACAATACGATAAAATAATAAGTTGCCTATTGAATTATATCTCCGCTGTTGTGTGTTGAAATTATTTTTATTGAATGATAACTTTTGTTAAAAACTGAACTGCGTTGAAATATAATTATCTTTTTTTTGCGTCACATTATTTACAGTCGTAAATTACAATTGTTTTTGATAAAGATAAATATATATACACAAACATAATTATATAAATTTTATTTTAAATATTCAACAAGTTAACTTTATAATTGTTATAGTTTACATTAAAATTAAATAAGTAGATGTAATTAAAAGTATATTTGATATCAATTTTTGAAAACTAATAAGAGGTAGTGAATGACTCAAAGAAATAAAAACTGGAATGTTTAATAATCACTCTTTTAGTGTGCAGTCATTATTATATGTTATTCATTAATATGTAGTCATTCTTACATGTCATATACATCTTATTTTAAGGAACTTAATCAACACACGAACAATCGCTTAAGGATTCGAGTTCATCAAATTGCAAGCGGAAGTAGAAATCTACAAAAAGTCCGCAGGCTGTTGTCTCCATTCGTAGATCTCATCGCGAGATCGACAGAAAAGGGGAGGGAGGGAGGGCAGACTGGTAACGATCAGAGGGTGGGATCCTGGCGATCCTACCTCACGCGTTTCGCCTTGACCGATCTCGGCTGATCTATCCCCACGATCGATTCCCACCACGATCCATGGTTTTGGCCTCGTTTGCGTTTACATCGCTTATGCTCGCGGAAGATACCACCTCCGATGTTCTGATCGTCCACCACCAAAGCCACGGGTGGCAGAGGATACCGAGACACCAAAGTTATAAAGCGGACCGGCTAAGCTGGTGCGCGGCGCTGCCACTTTGTCGAGCGACCACGACGTGCCACGGTTTGTCTCCCGCTTTCGTGAAAGAAGAGGAGAGGTATTTTTTCCCCGGCGGACGGAACCTCTCCCGCGGTATCATCCTCTGAGGCGTACGGTCGTCGGGTAATGTCATTTTGACGTGAAGTCGTGGGTGCGGTTGTAATACTCCTGACACAATTCTGGTACGCCACTAGTTGCACACACGGAGAGAACAAGGATCCCAATTTACTACATAAGGTACTTTTGATTAAAAAATCCAGCCAGATAAGAAGATTCTTTTCGTCCCTCGAAAACAAGATATTTCTCCAAGTCGCGCGGGATTACTTTACGTATAGGCTACTTTGTAATAGGAAATCAACCAGTTATTCCCTGATTGGGCTTAATTAACACATTGCAAACTATAGGTGTACAAACGTAAATTAGTGATTACTGGAACAATATTTTTTTTGCAAAGCTGTAATGCAAGGTAATATGAAGCGATTATTTTTTTTTTAAACTTCAGGATATGTGCATATCAAGTGTATAATCTTTATAAAAAGTGATTGGAAATTTATACTTTCCGTACAAAAATAAATAATATATAAATATGAAACAGTTCAATAAAATCAATATGTATATTTAACAATTAAAATGTATATTTTATAATTTGAATAAAAATTTTCTTATTTTATATCTCAATTATTTTTAAAATAACATAATCTACTTCTTATTGAAATAATTTCTAATCTAGGTTTTAAATCACCGCTTAAAACTTTTGTATTAATTTCAAATAAATAAATAAACTATATAAAAAATTAATAAATAAACTATATAAAAAAATTAATAATTTTTTAATAATTTTTTATTTTGTTAAAAAAATACATATAACACCTTCTTAATGCAATTATTTGCTGTAGAGTTTTTAATCATTACAACATATATTGTACGATAATGAGAATAGTAATTTGCTTAAATTAATTTTTAATCTTCTCTTAAAAACTGATAATGTCGCAATATCATATTTGCAAGCGTGTAACTGTTGTGCAAATCCTTATTAATTCTTAAAAATCTTAGGTAAGCATTTAACAATTTTGCAACATAAAGATTTTATTTCAAGCGTCATGTTACTTACGCAATGTTTTGATGAACAACTAAAAAATATTTAATAAAATCGAAAATTATATTATCAAGATAGATTAAAATATTAAATTCAGTTCATTATATTAATTCAGAATATTAATTTCAGTTAAAAGTAAATTAAAGTAAAAGTATGTCAATATGAATAATTATATCCTATCCAGAAATGATTAGTTGATCAATGTCGAATCAATGCTGATTTAACGTCGATCGACTATTTCTCTGGCGAGACGTTTATAATTGATATAAATATATGTATACTAATAGTATTGGATGATATAAAAAAATTAAATGTTCCATTAATGCGAGACATTCGTTTTAACATTTATAATATTTTTGTTATCAATCTTAAAAATAAATCCCTCATTCTCAGCAAACGAAAATGAATTGAAATAGATTGGAAATTTTCAATCCATTCGAATTCGTATTTTAAATCCATAAAAATGGATTGGATTCCATATAACAAAATTTTTATACATATAAAAGTTTAAATAAATTAAAGTAGTAATTACATGAAATTCTATAGTTATTATTTTAAAATTTTTATACAAAAAATTACGCTAGCTGTATAATGAAGGAAACGTATTAATATAAAATATATATAAAGGTGATTAATTTATTAATTAAAAATAAAGAATTTACACATGTAACTTTTATTGCACATATTTACGTAGTTTTTTAAATGTCTCTTTTAAGTATTTAATAAAGTAGAATTCATAATATATTTTTACAACTTTTTTTAACTTCGAATTAAAACGAGAAATGTCTTATTTATAATTTTGAATAAAATAGCATTCATGGGACCGAAACGTTTATTTTCAATTCCATGTATTTAATAAAAGATTTAAAATAATCGCCACTGTTATCTGGTGTTCGTGGTATATGCCTTTCAGACAAATAATTGTTTATCTTTAAATGAAATAATGAATTTTTTTACAATTTTGAATTGAATAATACATTTTTTAAACACACATTTATGGCCCATTTTAAGAAAAAAAAAAATTTTTTTATTCAACTGGATTGAAAAACTGTATTTCCTATTAAGAATTTTAAATTAAGCAGTATTCACGATGCACGCAAAATACTATTATATATTAAGTGTTAAACTTAATTCCTGCCGCTCACTTAATTTAAAACAATGTTCCACACCTTTAAAAAATCTAAAAAAAAATTTTTAAAGGTGTGGAACATTGTTTTAAATTAAGCGAGCGGCAGGAATTAAGTTCAACACCCCTAATAATATTATTTTTAGATTGAAAAGCATAGAAATATACTCCATGCCATTCCTATAAATGAATAAAAATGTATTCAAGATTGAGAAGGAATAGACATTTGTTTTATACAATTCCTATAAATGAATAAAAATACATTTAGGATCGAAAAGGATTCATTTTAACATTTATGAAAATCCATATTTCTGAAAATCTGAATCTATTTTAATCCATTTCAATCCATTCTCGTTTGCTGGATCGTCATAAATTATACGGATGCTATTCTCTCTCTTCCTCTTTTTCATTTTCTTTCTAAAAAGATTTTAGAAATAAGTTTTTATTAATAAGCTTATTACAGATTTATCGGATCATTTATACGGATTTGTACTTGAATTTGTACTTACAGTGTTCATTAGCTTAACTTTCGCTAGATTCGTATTGCTCGTCTGTCTCGTAAAGATACATCTATCAAATAAGACGCACTTGAATGAAGATCAAAGTATATACCTACTTTAACGAAAAATTCAAAGATTTCTCTCTTTCGCTTCTGCCTATTTATGCCTCTCCATTCGAAATGAAAGTTTTCACATTGTCACGTATCATACAGTACTTAATGACCGTATGATAATTATATTGTGATAAAGATTCAAGCAATAACGTTGAATAATTTTTTATTATTAATATTTGTGCAATGCGGATTACTTGTATAATTAATAGGTCATTTTCATTAGTAACTAATAGGTCATTATCATTAGTATTGTCATTAATATTCCCTGATTTGGTTCGCGTGTAAAAGGAGAAACGCTGCGTCATGAGTTATTGGGAATTTAAATGCTTAGACTTTAATCAAGAATGTGCGATTTTCCCGTTATTTGTTAAAGAGCTTTCACATCCTCTCTCGATTTATCATCCACGTAAAAGAGGGAAGGTCTCGGGTCAGAATATTTTATTATTTTTTTTTACATAAGCAGCAATTTAAATTTTTAAATACTCCAGTTCTGTCGAGAATGTAATCTCCCTCGGTAATGATTAATATATTAAAGATTTGATACTTGTCACAATATCTAGAAAAATTTGATCCGTCTGTTATCCTTTCAATCTTTAATGTACATACATTACAATATATACGAATACGGACAATGAATTTGCTAACATATCGCTTTGATAGAAAAGTGATATACCTGAAAATTAGCAACATTCCAGGAAAGCATTTTTTTTATTCTGAATAAGAACAATGTTTCGAAAGTTTATTAAGAAAAAATGACATAATTTCAAATAGAACGTTTGTCTACAATTTCTTAATTGCCGATAATATTCCTTCGCAATATCTAACTCAAAAAATGTCTTTTTTTTTCTAAAAACAATCATTATCCTTTAGTTATAAACTGAGAGAGTTACAAATATACTTTTCTAACAAAAATATACACCTTTAGAGTTGATTTCTTATCATTATTAAAAATAATTTTTGAATTGTATCGTTTCAAACAAGCGATTTGCATAATATCGATAGTAAATGATACGTTGTATTGAAGTAACTATTAGTTGCGCGCTGTAACTTTCATAGCCTTCGAAAATTTTGAAGAAAATTTCTCCGCTTTTATCTAAAGAAAAGGTTGTCCAGTAATTTTTTGTAGTTCTCTTTCTCCGAAAAAAAATCTATTCAAAATATATCTCATTTTTTTAAATGAATTTTTCTTTACGAAAAGATGAATCTCTTTTTTCTTTCCGCAAAACAATTACTTTGATTTCCGTCGCAAAGTGGCTCGAGAGAAGATTAACTTCTAACTATAGAGTTTATTCCTTCCTTAAACACACGTAGCTTCAAAATCTCAACAATTACGCCATGAGTTCAATGCGAAGTCGCTCACTCAAGGAAAGTAACTTTCCTTCAAAGGATATGCTAGTTGATGGATTGTCGACTTGACAACAAGTTGCTTAGAAAAAGAAAGAAAAAAATCCATAAAGAAACAAGTGTTCACGTTGGAACACGTTTATGGCGACTTCGGGAGATAGCGGTAATAGTTTCTTCGGAGCGTGAAAGTTATGTTCCGTGGTACATACTGCGAGTGAACGACCGGATGATGTGCATCGAGGAAATAGCTATTAAGAACTAATTGCGAGCTGATGCACGTACAGCATGTTTCGTTTACTGATCGCCGCGCTGTATCGATCTCTCGAATATCTTAATAGCACGCGCGTGTAAACGTAGTTTTATTTATTTGTTCTGAACGCATGTATATTTTTTTATTTAAATATATTTTTAAAATATATCTTTTCGGAAAAAGCATCCGATTGAAAAATAATTAAAATAGCAAAGCTCACGTGTTTGTTATATCTTGTTTAAGTAAATCATACATACATCGGAATGTTCTGTCGTGCCAATTATTCTTAACAATGTGGTAGTTTCCGACCGCGTATATTTGTCAGATTTGCAATGTCAGTAAAAAAAAATATGTCAGCGATAAAATTTGCATTATAATGCAAAAATTTTGCGCAATGCCTTGTTGAATTTAAAAGCACCCAGCAAAAAATGATTTCTATATTATTATATAAAATTATATAAAAATTTATATAGTATATATAACATTTTTTCTTGGACAAGGTTGGAAGTAACATGTTACTAGTAACGAAGTTACAATTAAAATTATTCTTTCAGTAACTGTAACTTAACTTCATTCCTTTCTTTTCATTTATAATAGTAACTTAGTTAGATTTTATTTATAATTAGAAACTAATCTGATGGTTATTTTTGTAGTACTTTATATTTATAGTTTATTTCAAACTTATTTATCAACATATGTGAGTTATCCAAAATAAAGTGCTCACCATTAGTGAACAATCAATAATTATTTCTTGTGATTGGAATATATATTTATCCTTGATAAAATGATCACATTCTGTAAAGAATGAAGCTAGTGGCCTTTTAATAAGTAAACGCATCTTAATATTTTGATCCAAAAATTTTGAAATTCCATGTAAATATATTAATTTATTATAAATAATATAGCTTATAATGTTCAGCATAATTAGTAAAATGGTTTAATAATGTTATAAATATTTTTGTATTTAAATAAGAATGCAAAGAATTACAAAAAATTAACAGAAAAGTAACTAAAAATTACGACTTGTTACTTTTTAAGTAATTATATTATAATTATATAAATGTATTCCTTTTCAAAATCGGTAATGTGTAACGGGGTAATAGTTACTTTTCAAGAGAAAAAACTATAATTGTAACTAGTTATTTTTTACAAACTTAACTTTAAACTAGTAACTCTTCCAATCCTGCTTAAAATCCTTGATGTAGTCAAAGCAATTTTAAAAATAAAGTACGGTATATATTATAAAGTGCTATTTCATTACATTACTCGACGAAATAATCGGCAATTTGACGACTTATAAACATTAACGGAAATGATATTTACAATTGAAGTGATTTGGCGTAATTTTTTTATAAATGCAAATTTACTATAATATATTATTCTTCGTTTTACAGGCGATGGCGAGCCTCATTAATTCGACAACACAATTTTTCAACGATGCGTACGACTATTACCTCTGGACTTTGTCCCTCGCAGGTAATTCATAAAAATTCTGTTTAGATATTATAATTTTCTGTGATATCATCTATTTAATTAGTATTAAATTATCTGTTCTTTAACAAATATTGTCTGCAATACATTATCTAGTTTTTAAAGAATTTCAATTTACGTAACTTTAACGATATAAATTTATTTTTAATATAATTATAAATTTCTAGATATTATTTATAAATTATAAAAATCGATTTAATTGTATAGAATTCAGTGTTACAAATAAACAAGGTACATCGCGATTTTTACAAAATTGGTCACCATTTGACCAAATATCGATATGACACGACAATTTTTGACTCTCAAATTATTTCCAATTTTAATATGTGATAATAATTAATTATTATTTATTTATTATTTTCTTCGTTTCAATCTATTTGACGGATATTAATATTCAGGTGTGGCAATTTATGCTGCACCTTAAGTTTAAATTTAAAATCATATTATGAAAAAACTAAGAGAAAAAATAATATAAGTAAAGCTGATTTAGGAAACTACAAACATTTAAAACGACGTAATATTATCAATAATATAGTCACTGTTATTTAAACTACGCAATTTGCAAAAGAAAATCGTAAGAATTTTATTTTCGCATTCGTAGAATTCGTTTTTAGCCGATTTGGCATAGAAATAAGCCATACGAATATGAATTATGAGTTTGTACTTCTTTAATTAGCTAAACAGATTATGATTTTATTAGTATTAATAAAGTGCAATAGTTAGTTTCTGAGAAATAAGGGGGTGTCGCTTTAGGAGACCTATGTCAGTATTGGTGACTTTCCTCTACAATATGCAAATTATTGTTGGCTGCGAGTTCTAAGATTGACAATTCACTACCACTCAGCTGTGTAACTGCTGTGTGTATATTTGAGGATGGTTGCATCTCACTGCGTCGCCACCACAATTGCATGTGAAATGCTTGGACTATATGATTTTGTGATTCATAATTCAATAATTCATTATATGCGGTAAAGTTAAGAATTGCTGAAGATGGCTCAAATTGCAGCAGAAACGTTCAGAAATGAATTTGATTGATTGACACAATTATGTATTAGTTTCTTGCGCAATATTCATTCTAGCGCTGACTTTTAATGACCCCGTTAATTGCCCAGATAGCACTAGACATCCCAAGAACGTCCATTTTAAGTCCAAATCACATTCGCACGTCCATGGACATAGAATGGGGTGCATTCCGTTTCACGCATGATGTTCATGATGCATCATTTATCCTTGTTTAACATTCAGTGAACAATAAGGATAAATGATGCATCATGCGCATCATGCGTGAAACGGATGCACCTATGGACAATCATCAGATGTCCGTCCCGGTAAACAATTTTTTATGCATGTATTATGAATATGTATAAATATGTAGAGGAAGCCCGGGCAAAATGGTAAATCAAATACCTTTTATTTTCGCTTATCTATCTGAGATTGCGCTATAAGTCTCTAGCAGTTGAAGGAATAACCGCCCAGCAACGCTATGAAAGTATGAAACGACATATGATTGCGTTTGTTTGTATTTAATATAGAGACATGTAGAAAATTGAGTGTTTTCTTGCGATTTTTCCTTAGGTACATAGTTTAATTATTATCTGTAATTGTTCCTTAATCAGCGTGAATGATTTTTTATAAGAATTCTGTGCCTTTAAACGTGTATTCGAGGTTAAAATTTTTCACTTGGTGCTTCAACTTATTCTAACTTTCCAAATTCGCGCCAGATAGATCCTTTGGACAAAGCGGTTGGGGGCAAAGCGGATGATCCATCCTCTTTACTCGGTATATGATTGCAATGAAAATATTGGGAATACGGAGGGACAGACGACATTCCGAGTGTACGAACCGGAAAGACACATGTTTGATGACTGATTCAGTGCAGTCATTAGCATTGTTCGTTTTGTCTCTCGGGAGCTGCTTGGGGTCGCTCCGAATGAACCCAGCGTACTTGAAATGTAGGATTCACACTACGTATGACATACGCAATGCGAAAATTATCTCTTTAATTATTTTTTATGTTTTGACATTAGGGATGTGCGATCTGCTCCATTAATTGAATTGACCTCTGAATCGACGTCAATTTGACGATTTCAGCGATATTGATGTTATAAATTAGAATTTAACTAGCATTTATTTATATACATTTTGTCAGTAATAACTATTAGTTGTAACTACAGATATTATTAAACCCGATTACTGTTAACCAGTAAACGTAAGCAGTGTAGGCACAGTAATGATATTACAACTTTGGATTCTTTGGAACACGACATATATAAGACTAATTTTCAATAAAATGATAGAAATCTAAATGAAAATATTAAATCTTATTTATTGTATATATTATAAAATTAGTATTTGTTGAATAATGCAATAAAAATACAATAATAATTATTACGTAAAAACATATGACTTTTGAAATGTCTATACTTGTCAGAATCAAATTTGACAACGGTGTTAGTACGATGCAGAATTCATGATAGTTAAAGGATTCTAGATATCATTTTATAGTTGTTTAACATTCGAGCTACAGGGATGAAATGATATATCAAAATATATCTTGAATTTTCGAATTCACCCTTACGCTTCGAAGATCGATCTCTTATTAAATGAATCGATCTACCTTAAAATCGGATTCTGGCGAATTGATTAAAAAATCGATCTTTTTTTTGCAAAAAGATCGATCTTTTAGAAGATCGAAATCGTCAATCCCTATTTCACATTACTATTATTATTTCTTATATTACACACTAAAAAGTAATTTTATAAAAAAAAGAAGAATGTATGAACATGTATGGACATATTTCATGTATAATTATACACGTTTATAAATATTTATGCGTATTTATACATATTTATGTATGTTTATACATATTTATACATATTCATGCATGGGAAATTTTTTACCTGGCGTTATACGGATGTTTGAAACATTCTATAGATGTCCGCATTTAGATTATACTTTTACAATGTTTTTCTGTTAAAATATATATATTATATATGATATTAAAATTAATATGTAAGTATACATATATGCATATTTGATTAGTATTGTTACCCAAATAAAATTAACTAATTCCAAAAAATTGTGATATTTTTTATGAACTACTCAATATCTTTAAACATTTTTAATCATGTTCACAATTGAAGACACTCTCTTACTGCAATACTGGGCCAACTCATATTTGGTGAAAGCGGAGAAATTAATAAGATACAGTCAGAGATATATTGGATGGTAATATATTCCAATAAACACCTGTTATCATACAGTAATCACTATTGCAACTAACTCTTCAAAAGCAAAAGATGTTCAAAATCAGTACATAACACGTCTATAATAAGTCCAAAATTAGATGTTTTGGATACTCTATAGACGTACAAAATTGTTGCAAATGTATATCCCATGAATATCCGACGGATATAATTTGGACTTCCTATGGACATCCTAATGTCCACAATCGGAAGTCCAATGGGACGTACAATGGACGTCCATGTGCTATTTGAATGTATACATTGATTACTATTGTACGAATTAAAGAAGTATCTAAGTTATTTATAATTATTAATTCTATTGTTAGTTTTTATAAAATTGTTATCATATTCTGATTTTCAGATGAAAGATCGAGGGGGTGGTTATATGTTGATTCGCCGAAACCGACGTTAATATACACAATGTTGTACCTCTTTATCGTCTGGGTGGGTCCTAAGATCATGAAGAAACGGAAAGCTTTCAAATTAACGTGGGCTTTGGTGCCCTACAACCTTGCCATGGCCTGCCTCAATGCTTATATTGCCATTCAGGTGAATATTATTTCCTGTCCTTGATGATGGGAAAATATCACGGAACTTATCTTCATTTTTCTTATTTATCTCTGTGTAGTCACTTTCACTTGAAAGTGGGTTTCCATCGCTTATTTATTCCATCTCTATATTCTTTACAGTTGTTCGTAGGATCCACAAGGTTACGATACAGTTACGTATGTCAACCTATAAGGCACATCACGCGTCCCGATGAACTTCAGGTAAGAGAATTATTATAAGATAAAAAATATAGGATATTCAAGATCAGTGATCAGAAGATCCTCTATCTTTCTCCGATATAGTTTAGCTTACAAAATATTTATTAAAAATAAATGTCAGTTTCCTTATTTTATTATGTTAAGAAAAGGATAATACGTATAAAAAAACTTATAAGTAAAACTTTCCACTTATAATTTAAAAAAGGATTACTTTATTAGTATATTAATATCACAAAGTACAAGAATGTTTAAAGAGATCGTAAAAGAAAACATGCCTAAAATAAATAACATACTGATAGAAAAAATTTTAAGTCAAATATAAACAGTACAAATGCAAATATAAGGAACAGTTTTTCAGAAATTTCGTGTTTTTTGTTTAGATCGCTCATGCGGTTTGGTGGTACTATTTTAGCAAACTTCTGGAATTTTGCGATACGTTCTTCTTTATTTTGCGAAAGAAGGACAATCAGTTGAGCTTCCTTCACGTTTACCATCACTCTACTATGTTCTCGTTATGGTGGATCGGTATTAAATGGGTACCGAGTGGATCCAGTAAGTATTTCTTTATTTCAATATTAATTCTACTATGATATTGTTAATAATTATTATTTTGATAATTATATAGAATAAGCCCCCTCCCCCCATGATCTTGATCCTGACATATGTTGTCAAGGTCATGATTCTGAGTAACTTCCAATAGATTTTTTTCATCGTTTGTTATTCGTTAAAATGTTATTAACGAAATAAAGTTAAGAAATAACATCTCTTTTCTACTATTTAAAACAAAAATTTTGTTATAAAAGTAAAAATTTTCTTTGGAAACATTATTTTTTTGTATAATATTTGTTTTTAAAGTAGAGAATTTGTTTTTAAAACAGAAAATTTTTCGTGATTTTGTAATGACTTTAAGTGAAACGAGATCTATTCCACATCCTTCTCCGCCTAGAAGCACTCGACTTTCCACGCGAAGCGAGGTCCACCCCATCCCCTCCATCTAGGGGCATACGATTTTCCATGCAAATAAAGCGAGGTCTGCATCATCTCCTCCACTGCCTAGGGGTGCGCGATTTTTTACGCAAAACGAGACTCACCCCACCTCTCCCCTGCTTAGAGGCGACTTTCTAGGCAGAAGGGTGTAACATAGACCTTGCTTTGCGTGAAAAATTGTGCGCCTCTAGGCAGAGGAGAGATAAGGTGGAAAGTTCACTTCACGTGGAAAGTTGTATGTTCCTAAGCAGGGAGAGGTATAGGATATAGATATTATATATGTATAGCAGAAGTATTAATTATTGGCAATAGTAAACTTATTTTTGGATAACGTTAATAGCATTGCGCCAAATACGGCTAAAATTTGTGTGATAGAAAGATGTAAAAATCAATTAGTTACGCTCTGTCTCCTAGACAATTATTAAAATTTATATAAAAAAAGAGGTAAAGATTTTTATATCTATATTTATGTGTACACTCGTAGCTTTCCTGCCAGCGATGGTGAACAGCTTCATTCACGTGCTGATGTACTCGTACTACGGACTCGCCGCGTTAGGTCCTTCGGTGACTAAGTACCTCTGGTGGAAGAAGTACTTGACAATCCTCCAGCTCATTCAGTTCACGACTGCTTTGATTCTGGGAATCAATGGCATTCGATCGGGATGCGACTTCCCTCTTTGGATGCAGTACGCTCTCGTAATTTACATGCTCTCTTTCATCGTCCTGTTTGGAAACTTCTATGCCAAAGCCTATATCGCAAAGGTCAGACGCGGATTTCATTTATGTGATCTGAGACGGGTTATCTCGCGCCCATATGTTTGCGTTATCAGTCTATATTTATTTGCAGGGTAAACAAGTGTATGAGGAGAAACGACTTAAGAGGCTAAGAGCCATCGAGAAGGCGTCGACAAGTACACAACTCGATGATGCGATCAGCAATGGAAAGATCGCGAATGGACACACGAACGGACACGCGAACGGCTACACGAATGAAACATTCAAGAAGACCCAATGAGGCGATTTTCCTCAGGGATGTCCCTATCAGGGAGATCCAATCCACGATACTCGCGATGCACGACGAAGAAGAAATAGTCATTATAGACATTAGTCGTCGTCGGGCAGTGCGTCGTGATCAACAGAAGTAGTTTAACAAAAACATAAATAAAAACGGAAAAAGGGGTAAGGGGAAAAAAGAAATGGATTTTTCGCTTGGATCCCGCACGTTATCGGGTTTGTGCTTTCGCGAGGCGAAAATTAGCACCGTGATTCCAAAGTTAACGGATCAGCATTTGTACATTCGCGGCACCATGCTGATTCTAACTGTAAATATTAACGAACATTCACTGAAAAAGCGGTCTAATATCGAATGCGTTTTGTAGCGATTAGCGCGATGGGCCTGCAAGAATGAGAGTTCGTACATGAATATATATGTATGAAATTGAAGTGGAAAGTTATATATTATATGAGGAGTCAGGTAAATATCAAAATATTGTCAGAAAAGCAAATGATCTTTCTTTCAAGGGACAGTTATATAGATAAGTTTTCAGTTTGTGAAAATAAATTTTTCCCTAGTAGGATTATCCAGAAAAATAATCGTAACGGAAGGAGAAAGGTGCGTATGTGTGCATGTAAATAAGTAAATGAATTGTCAGGGAAAAAAGAGGAGTCGAAAATGCAAAAGAGATTTTTTTTTTTAGGACGAATGAATGATAAATTTGTGACGGTAGATTATCGTAAAAGGATTGAAAGAGAGTTATATCTCTTAAAAAGATATAAGAACGAAATTTAATACAACTCTTCAGTTCGTGAAATTTTTGATAACGAAATGTATGTGAGTGTGTGCATATAAAAACTTCTCGATCAAACTTCGCAAGTGCCGTTTCGCGAACGGGCAACAGTATGAATCAATATTTAGAGGTTCCAATTCGGAAAGCCTATCACGTAGCTATATTCCTAATTGATCCGCACAGAAACGGGGAGATACGCGATACGCGGAGGTTTGCCCGCTTTCATCAAAGTATATTGCACATTTAAATCAAAGAGGAACTAATCCTCTTTGATTCAAACATAATACAATCGACTGATGATTTCTATTCGCGTTTTCAAATTTAATAAAAAAAAGAAGATAATTGATTTCAATAACAAAAAAAATATCGATTGGCTAGAGTCTAGACGAAGGTTTTTATACCGACTCTTTTTTACAACGAATAATCTAGATACCAAATGACGCGCTTTCGTCGCAATGAAAACTATAACAGCAATTTAAACAATCATAGTAATGAAAAAAATGGCAAAAAACAGAAAAATGTGGCAAAAAAACCACCAATTGTTCGTACATTATAAATCATGATGAATCTGTCTTTATACAGCGTACGATTTTTATATTCTCATATCAACAAAATTTACAAATAACAATTAGTAACTGAATAAATTACAAGATAATCATTTGCGACGATGGATCATGTTCATTTGCGCGGAGATCGTGTGTTTCCTCATAATATATTTCTCTTAGATAATTAGGTTATTCTATTATATTGTTAATGTGTTTATATAAATATGTGTATATCATTATTATAATGTAACGGATCACGCAATTGTTATAAAACTGGCGTTGCTGCGCAATGCGTTAAAACAAAGAAATGCATTGTGTTAATTCTTTACAGCTTACGTTTATTTGTCCTTTCGATAAAATCTTTCACAAAGTATTTATTAATTTTTGACTTTTAATTATTGTATATCAAATATTATATATAAAATAATTTTTTTCTCATGTTCTTTTATTGTATTATATCTTAAAGTTAATAAAATTACTTTAAAACAAATATTTTACATGGTTAATAAGATTGCATCAGACACATAAATCGCTGTATATTAAATCGTATTCTTTCACGTAAAAATGGGGAAGATAAAATATTGAGAAACAATAACTTCGAACGATTAAATATGTTTGAATATAAACTGAAATATGTTTAATCTTTCCTATTGTTTCCCTATTGTTTATCAGTCTAGCAATTATTTACATCACATTTTAACAGCGTAATTTGCAAGCAAGACCCATTCACTCTTTAAGAAACAATATTTAAAAAATTTTAGTTGTGATTAAATAATATTTACAATACTATTTATTTTATTTTTAGACGTGTCGATTGAAGACATTTTAAATATCCCCATCATACGAGATTGTGATTAACCACGACTTCGTAAAATCGCTAGAGCCAACCATATCGAGCACGTCTTGCCAATGTACCGTTGTATATGACAAACAAGAGCAAATTCGACAGGACCGGTGATATTGTGAACCTTTGTGGCGGCTATTTGCTCCGCCAGTTCATCAAGGGCAGTCTGACGCAGGTTCAGAAGGAAACCATGTGTGTGATAAGCTCTGTACAATTGTTTCAGGTCCCTTTTGTCCACTTGACGCGTCATATCATTCGGAATGTCGGAAACAAAGCTTCGCAAAACATTGACCGCGTGACGATTAAATATCGTTGTTAAACCAAGAGCGCTACGCCAGCCGGACAATTTGTCTCGCAAGTATTGCTCCATTTCTGGCGCGCTTTCCTTTTCCTGCGCATCTTCCTCGGGTATCTGTATCACTGTCGGTTCCGACGTTTGAACGGATCGACTGCTGGTTGATGCGGCGACAGACACGAGTGGCCGCCAATCTTTGCTCATCGTCACGTTGTATCTTAAATTGTGAGGCAAAATAGACCTCTGCATATTCTCCCATATCTACAATAGCGAGACTCATAAAACTATATAAGATAAAAAAATTAAGAGATCACGAAGTGGGAATGTAAATTTGTGATTGTTTGGAAAAATTAATTAATTTTTTTATACTAACGCCAGAGTGATTGATCAAGCGAGATACTTTCATCAACGAACAGCGACTGTCACTCAATTTATAACGATCCCCGATCTCGGGATCCCATAGGACGACGTCGTTTTTCTCGATGCTTAAAACAAATGCGGTCCATCGGCTTATTTGTGAAGAACCTATGTCCACAAATATATGCTTTGAATAAAATCGCGCTTCAGTGCAAATCAAAACAAAAATGATAGCGTAGTCGCCCAGAAAACAAATTGATAGCAAATTATCGTCAAATTGGCATCAAACTCGAATAGAGTTGGTGATACCTAATGCAATCTGTGTCAGCAACAAGTTTAAGTATTGCTATCAAAGTTTGCGTACGTAGACAGCAAAAACCGAGCAAAACTTTGGTCAATTTTGATTTTGATCATTTGCTGTTAAATTGTCAAAAAGCTTTGCACGACAATTTGTCATGTTACGTCAGCGGATTTTGTTGTATATCTGCTACCAATTTACACTGGCCTTATTGAATATAATAGAATTTACAAATTTGATGCTTTTTTCGACAGAAATTTGTACTTAAGGAGGTTCTCCCGCTACTTCCTAGTCAATAGACATTTTTTTATAATAATATGTAAAATAACAATTAAAATAATAGAATAAAAAAATTACTAACAATATCTTATGCCATTATACATAATTATTGTTAATTTACTAAATATTTTCAAAATGACAAAATAAAAGTTAAATAAGATGCTCATTTGATTATATAATTTTGAAACACAACTTCCCTACTGAAAAAAATCACGTCACAAAGTTATATAACGAAATCATATAACTAAAACATATAAATCACGTAATGGATCGTTTCAAATCAGTACATGATTTTTTTAAATTACATAATTTGAAAGATCACATGATATTTTTTTTTCTTCTATTTCTATCATTTAATTATTTAAAATTCGATAACTATAAAATCATATGATAAATAAAAAATTATTTCTAATATCATGTAACTTTCTAATTACGTGATTTAAAAAATCAC
This sequence comes from Trachymyrmex cornetzi, assembly GCF_001594075.2. Taxonomy (NCBI): domain Eukaryota; kingdom Metazoa; phylum Arthropoda; class Insecta; order Hymenoptera; family Formicidae; genus Trachymyrmex; species Trachymyrmex cornetzi. The sequence goes on from NW_017300245.1 coordinate 958,310, forward strand.
GTAGTAATTTGGAACAATCAGTTATATCATTTACTTGTTTCAATTACACGATTTCGTTATGTAACTTTGTGATTTTTTTTTAGTAGGGTTTGATTAATTGCGTAATGACGTACCTAGTAATACATACGACTGCAAACCGGAACCTTGCAGCAATGTTGCCAGCAAAGCCGCCCTGCCGTAGTGATCCACCTTGTTCACGTTTAAGGCCTGGCGTGGCGGGACCGGGCCATAGTGCATTGGCAAAGACGGTAGAAGCATGGTAAGTCGTGCAGCGTCGTCGGGAGCCTCTACACCGGTTATTTTGTAAGGCGTCACCAGGCAGCGTTGGATTCCCTTTAACAAAGTATCGATGGCGTTAGCTTCTAAAGACTTGGCATTGCCGGGCTGCTCCATCTTCATCAGCACGTAGATCCGAGTGTGCGAGCGACCCGGGCTGGCTTGCACATAGCCGAACGACAATACGGGACTAAACAAAGGGGACAAAGCGACCCATCGTTCAAGTTCCTGATAATTCCTATGACTTTCCAGAGGTATTCTCGCCTCACCAAGCCATTGCTGACCCCAGACGGGGTGCTGATCGTACAGGCGGAATTTTACACAGTGTTCACCGTTTTGCCTCGGCAATTCAAAATGCATGGTTTGTTGCCAGATAGGTGCTGGCCCCTCCGCCGTCGCGGTCGTGTGAACGACGTTGCCCCATTCCACCTCCAACAGAGGAGTGACCAGCGCCGATTCCTCCCTCACCGGCACCTCCACCCCTCGCAGGATGGTGACTGCGAGGATCGTTCTCCCTATGGTGTGATGCCTGCGAGTACTGGACGACGGCCTGAGCGGCCGGCTAGCCTGGAACAAATTCTTCAGAGACACGTCCAGCAGGGAGAACGCCGACTGCTCGGTCACGACGATAGCTGGCGGTTTTGATTCACGCGACGACGCTTTGCGAATCACACCGACGTCCGTGTTGAAAACCAGAGCCGGGTCCATCAGCAGAAAGTAGTTGACATCTTTCTTGCTGGCGGAACGTGTGTGAGGTCGCGATAAGGAAAGACTGTTCTGTGGATCATTCGGATCGTTGCTCGGTCTATAAAGATAAGCATTGCTCTCCTCCGGCTCGCTGCTGCCGTCTGTCGACAGAGAGATAGTGCAAACGACAGTCCCGTCATATATTCTACCCGAGCTGCCGCTGATCGCGAAATCTATCTCCACCTTATAGTCTCTAACGCTACGCTGGGGCAATGGTAATGGAAGCACGCTGGATCCCCCGTGTCGGGCGTGCACCTGTATCGAGAGATTGTGGCATTCCGAATTTCTCATGAATAATTTGTACAGCTTCCGATTGAATGGACCGTTTGCCGTAAATATCAGCTTTCTTTTGAAAAGCAACGAGACCGAGACGATTTCGGGGATCGTCCCAGGCCGATCTTCCTCGCACGGCGCGTGAATGCGGACGTCCCGTACCGCGATTTCGACAAGTTTCCCGCGAAACCGCGGCTGTGATTCGTAGTCTAGCGATTTGACGTCGTCGAGCCGATAAGGCTTGACTATCTTGTCAGTGAATGGATTTTCGGAAATGTAAAGTCCATCCTCGACTGACGTGTTTTTACTGTCTGACACTCGCACGGGTCTCTTGCTCTTCATAAGCACTTCGCTAGTTTTCTGATTGTTGTCGATCACGGGATACGCGTAGCAGAGGCTAAAATCTTCCTCAGTTTTGTCTTGCGAGCCTCGTGCGGATCCTGTTATAAAATCAATGTCAGAGGAAGACATGTTGCGATTATAAGAAAAAAGAAAGGGTTTTACTCCAAAGTTATGTTTTCGTGTCTTTTTTCGTGCTTTAATTCCCACGTGATTTATTACACCTTACGGCATACCAGCTGTTATTTATTATTTAACTTTTAGTGAACAAAATTTCTAAACTATAATGCTTCTAAATTATCTCTAATTTGTATCAATTAAGTCGTCACAATGTTATGAAACTATTGTAAACAAAGTTCTTTATTGCTGCACTGTACTTTACTGGAACTTTTCTTTTCGCTTTTGCACAATATCAAACATATACTTATTTTATTTTAAGTATAAAGAATGTATATTAGTTCAATTATAAAAAAAACTTCAATTATATAACAAACAGGCTTATACTGTGCCTGTAATTTGTCAACGGGACCTAAATCAACCTAAATAAACGCAAATAAACGTTTGTTTTGGCGTCTTCGGTTTCCATGGCAACGATCCTCGTGACAGCTGACAGCCTGACAGATCAGCTGATAGTGTTCAATCGAACAAATAGCGACATCTCATAAAATCGCTCCAAATGAATTTGTATAAATATGCTCCATCGATAAAAACATGTATAAACGATTGATCGAGAGAGCGGCGCCGAATAGCGGTAAAAAAAGGAAAAAGACACGAAAACATAACCTTTCTCGTCCAGCTTGTGACAGTTCACAGTTGTGACGGCAGATTGATGATATTTTAAATGAATTAACGCACTTTATTGGTAATTGATTGTAAAGACGTTAAGTGATCTTGAATTGCGAAAATGGATGAGGAGATGGATGCCTTGAACGAGGAAGTTTCTCCAGGAATCTCGGACGAGGAAGAGATGATGACGAGCGAAACGGAGGAAAAGGCCGACAAGGAAGTGGTGGAGATCAAGTCCGACAGCGACGATGATGACGACGAGGATGATGACGAGGATGCTAACGAGGCCGAGGTGAAAGCCCTGGAAGCTTCCTTGTCGACAAACCCGTATGACTATTCCAGTCATGTAGCCCTGATCAACAAATTGCACACGATGGGCGAGCTTGACCGTTTGCGAGCCGCCAGGAACAATATGAGCAACTTATATCCGCTGAGCCCCGAACTCTGGCTTGCTTGGATAAGTGATGAGATCAAGTTAGCGACTACTGATGACCAGAAAACTGAAGTAGTCAAACTATGTGAGCGAGCTATCCAGGATTACGTATGTAAGTTTTTCCTTGATTGCCTTAAGTCGCAGATTTGGAACTATTGTTTGTATGGACAAGGAGATCATAACACTGTAACTATGTACTTTCAGCTGTGGAAGTATGGTTGGAATACTTACAGTTCAGCATTGGCTACATAGGCAAGGATGAAGAGAAAGTTCGTCAACTCTTTGAACGTGCATTGGCTGTTGTTGGAATGCATGTCACAAAAGGAGCGATAATATGGGAAGCATATCGTGAATATGAGAATATATTGTTTGCCTCTCTATTGCCATTGGTAAGAAATACATGCTGAAGTAAATATAACAGAAACAAACTTTCCATTTGACATAATGTTTTTTCTTTTTCTTATATTTATATTTATGTCCTTTGTCCTACATTTATGTTTTAGGAGGATAATACTGAAAAAAGAAAAAACAAGGCTCAATTGGAACGCATTGTAAGTTTATTCAAACGTCAATTATCTAATCCTCTTTTAGACATGGATAAGACATATGAGGAATACCAATCATGGTGCGCAAAATATGATACAGAAGTAGATATTGATGAAAAATCCATTTCAAAATGCTTTAAACAGAGTTCTGCTAAATTAGAGTCGTTCCTTCCTTATGAGGAGAAGCTTATCTCTGCACAAAACCAAGATGAACTACTTGACACTTATAAAGGATACTTGTTATACATGAAACAAAATAACTCAGATCTTATTAGAATTCTATATGAGAGAGCAATAACTGATCTAAATTGTTTAGAAACGTCGATTTGGTTGGATTATATCGCTTATCTAGAAAGTGAATCAAGACCTGAGCGCGAACTGGATCCAATTTATCAAAGAGCATCGAGGAACATTCCTTGGTGCTCAATAATTTGGCAAAAATGGATGAGATCGTATGAGAAATGGGACAAACATATATCGGAAATACAAACGCTATTGGAGAATGCCTTGTCTGCTGGATTTTCAACAGCAGAAGATTATCGTAATCTGTGGATCATGTATCTTGAATGTCTGAGGCGCAGACTCGATCAATATCCTGACGAAGAAAGAGATAAATATCTAGATGTTATTCGTAAAACGTTTAACAGAGCGTGTGAGCATCTGGCAAAATACTTTGGTTTGGACGGCGATCCCAATTGCGTTATTCTACAATACTGGGCAAGATTTGAAGCGATACAAGCAGATAATATGGAACAAGCCAGAAGATTATGGGCTGATATTCTTTCGCAGGAGCATTCTGCAACAGCTTCTTACTGGTTGGAGTACATAATTCTAGAAAAGTAATATATTTAAATATAATGATAACTTTTATATTTATAACTTTCTTCTATTTTTTAAAGCATTTTTCTAATTTATTTATAGAAGTTACGGAGATTCAAAGCATTTAAGAAAACTGTACCAGAAAGCCTTAAGTTCCACACAAGATTGGCCAGAAAGTATAGCGAATTCATGGATAGATTTTGAGCGTGATAAAGGAACTTTGGAGCAAATGGAGTTCTGTGAAGCAAAAACGAAGGAGAAGCTCGATAAAGTTACGACAGAAAGACAAAAAGCGCAAGTTCTTTCTCAGAGTGAATTGTCCACACAAGATAAGAAAATGACGAGTAAAAGAAAGTTTGATGATGGTAAATGGAAAAATTTAGGAAGTTCCCCATCAAAAATCGTAAAAACTGATGTCCGACTGAAACCAAAATTACGAGCAAGTATCTTCAATACTGATAAGAAGACAACAAATGATCAAAAGAAATCAAAGCCAGAAATCGTACCACCACCTGGTTATAAAATGATCGAGGATGAAGATGTAGATGATAAAGATAGTCAGCATGAAGTAGATGATAGTATTACAATTTTTGTCAGTAATTTAGATTACACCACGACCGAAGACGAAATAAGAGATGTTCTAAAATCCATTGAACCGATAACGTTGTTCAGAATGATTAAGGATTACAAGGGACGTAGCAAAGGATTCTGCTATATACAATTAAGTAGTACAGTACGTATATTTTAACATTTAATAAATTTGTTTAATAAACTTTAAATGAAAATGTAGCTAAGTGTGAATAAAAAAGATAATCGTTGAAATGTACGCAATTATAATTATAACATTTAATTCCTTAAAATTTTGAAATATTAAAATAAAGATATAATTGTTTGATCTATTGTTTTAGGAAGCCGTGAAAGAAGCTTTGAAATTAGATAGAACACCTGTAAAAGGACGTCCTATGTTTATTTCAAAATGTGATTCTAACAAGAATACCAGAAGTTCAGTATTTAAATATCGCTCTACGCTTGAAAAAAACAAACTCTTTGTTAAAGGTACGACATGTTTATCAATAAATCATATACGCGCAATGATTATAGAATTATTTTTTTCTGTGTTTTTCTGTGCACTCTTTACGTTTAGTCAAATCATATATTTTCAAATTCTCCGAATAATATTTTCTGGTAATATCACTCTTGCATTCAATATTATGTTTAAGGACTTCCACTTACAATGACAAAAGAAGAATTGGAAGAGATTTTTAAGGTTCATGGAGATTTGAAGGAAGTTCGTCTGGTTACTTACCGTAATGGGCACTCGAAAGGGTTGGCTTATGTTGAGTATCATGACGAAGCGATCGCTGCAAAAGCTCTTTTGAGCACAGACGGTATGAAGATTCAGGACAAAGTAATCAACGTTGCTATAAGTCAACCGCCTGATCGCAAAAAAATCCAAACAGAAGAAAATACAGGACAAGTAAAATCACTCGGTGGAACATCGACGAGCCGTACAGCATTTGGCGTGCCCAAGACTTTATTGTCTATGGTTCCTCGTAATGTTAAAAAGAGTAGCAGTAACAGTAGTGCAGCTTCAGATGGAAATCACACACAATCGATGAGCAATCAAGATTTTAGGAATATGTTTATCAATAAAAAATAACTTGTTGTATCGTACAAGCATATTTTTTTCTCAGTCTATTAATGTCGCATTAATTTTAAAACTTATATAGGCTATATATTATGTAATATTAAAACTTATATGTTAGTGGTAATACTGTTACAGTGAACGGATCTGCCGTTAAAATTTATCAAATGTGCGTTGTATATTATGATATACGAGTGCTGTTAAAAAGTCAAATGTGCAGTTACTACAAAATTCTGTACGTTACATTATTATAAGTTAAAAAATGTATAAATTGTACTCAATTATGTATGCGTATATACCAGTGCTCTACTTTTTAAACTTTTTTTTACGCATGTGTAAATGATTTTTTTTTTCTAAAAAATCTTATTTGAAATGCCACACACACAATCCATAGAGATAGATAATTATTAATTCAGTATTAGTAAACCTAAACTATTGGTACAAATTAATCTTTCTGTTTTATATTAAAAGATTATGAAGGAAAAAATATATCACAAGATAAATAATTATATAAAATAAATACTTTTAATACATATATATATATAAAATTATTGATATTTATATACAAGAGAGAGAGAGAGAGAGAGAGAGAGAGAGAGAGAGAGAGAGAGAGAGAATGTGCTGAGTATGAAGATATATCGCTTGAAATGCAGTCTCTTCATGAATGAATGCTATGTATGCGTCTGTCACATTTGAACGTCAGGCTAGAGTTAGGACAAAATGTACTTCGCACGACGATTCGAGTATTGATTGAATCGGAAAATTCTTCGAGCTACTTTTTCTCCAGGATGCAATACTGACAATTGAGTACAATTCTACAGCTGAAGCTGCGTGTTCGATACGTGATGATGTCGTTTATGCCTCGGTGGGGCAACTGGCGGACTCTCCTGTACCAGGAGTCTCCTCGCCATGAGCCACTTTTTGGCTCTACCAGCGTGATAGTAGTACGTGTAAAGCAACGCCATAGCAGCCAGCACCACCAACAGGCACGTACCAGCGATGATAACACTGAACAGCCAATATGGCCCGGATCTCGGCAATGGGCTCGTGTCCGTCGGCAATTTGTCTGTGGGTGTGGGACTGGTCGGTTGCCTTGGTGGTAACGTTGCCTCGTTATCACCAATGGCGATATCAGCGCAGGCTCGAAATTCTTCCTGAGGCCCACATCCCACCGCTCCTAAACATCCATGTGACTTTTTGATTTGATGTATGGAAAAATTCTATCTAGTATTTTACTTATACACATACACACAAAAAAGATATTCAATTTTATTACACACACACATACATTATAAGCAATATTTACGATTATTCTATAATTCTATAACATTGTTTCCAGATAAGATCAATCAGATTTGATTTTTATAATAAAAATATCACGAATTGTTAGTGTGCCAATTATTAATTCGCATGGAGTAAACTAGACACGCTTTGCTTTACCAAACGAAGCCATCAAATGGTAATGTTATGCAAGAAAAGTTGCAACTCTCTTGAGTCATTCTTATTATGTAGGATAAAGTAATAACACTTTCTAGCGCTCCAATAGAATCTTAATGATGTATGGCAGGGTTACTGATTGTTATATATATATATATATATATATATATATATAGTTAAGATATACGAATCAAGATCGAATATAAGGTAGAATTCACAAAAACGTTTTTAGATTATTCGCGACACGGCAAAATGCTTGTTCCAGATCGTCTTTCATATGTGAACTCTGACTTACTTTAATTCTCTGTTGCCATTTGGCCCATTATAAATTTAGCAGACAATACATTTGTTTTTTCTTTTTTAGAGTCTAGTTTTAGCTTAATAACAGCGACCTTCCATGCTTCGGTAATCCATAATACGTATCTTCATTCATAGTGACGCTGCATACGCATTTCGCGGTCAAATATCGGAGAGAATCGACGTACCTGTGCCGTTGCCGCAGTCGCCCCAATTATTCCCGGCAATGTATCGCCACTGGAAGACGCATTGAGCGCAGGTCAGACCTTCCGGTAATTTGTAATAGCCCTCGAAGACCCGGTTGCCGGGACCAGGGTAATAACGGGTGGATCTATTCTCAGCATGCAGCAGGTGCTGGTCCAGACATTCCTGGGTGACCTCCTGGTCACGATAGGTCATGGCGCAGGTGCGGAACTCGAAGTAGCCGTGATGGTTCGCCGTCAACTCCACACGGACCGGTATGACCGATCCGGTCCGATAACGCCGAACAATCACGCCGTTCCCATACTTGCCACCCGTTTCATGAACACGTGGCTTAAAAAATAAAATAAAATGGAATATTTACTGTATGTTCCTTTTTCATACTTAATACGTTATATATATATAATATTTTATATACTAATATTACATAGTACAGGATATTTTTCTTTCAGAACTCCGTTTGCATGTGTGTGAAACGAGGAAGAAAATAAATGCGAATGCTGATAAAAGAGAGAGAGAAAGAAGAAAACGGATTTCACTTCCGTTTCGGGCTACTTTCGTCCATGCGATATCAGACATACGTATCAAGGCCAAGTATCCCGTATAAAAAGCCTCGCAACGAAAATGCGGTCGATTAATAGGAATACGAGACACGAGATCACGAAAACTATGAGAGATTATTACAGTAACCGCCTTTTCTTCTTTCGAGTTCTGTAGTCAACGCCATGCACAATCAGAGTGAAAGCAAAATTCTAAGTTTATAATTTTTATGCTGTAATCCGATGATTTAATTCGCAATTAAATCTGGAATAGATCGAATTTTGTTTATCATCCTAATTTGAATGAAGCTCACTTTCGACGATCTGTAATACACGACAGAATTGGAGACAAAATATTAATTCATGTGATATGAACAATATTTGGGGTGAATTAGAATTGCAAAATTAAAAGATTCTGCTTTTTTTTTCAAATGCATGATTTTATTGCGTGCTTGAATGCACGATTCTAAAGAAAACAATGTATCAATAATTGGTTCACGGTTGCGAAGTCCTTCTGTTATTAAACAGCGTGGAAAGTAATTACTTCTTTCTCTCGTGTCTCGAGTCATTGCACGTCATTTAATTCAGAATAATAAACTGCGCTTTGTGTGCAGCAAGGTACATTTCACTCACTTTCATTAGGGATAGGAAGGGAGAAACGAATAAGTGTCTAACAAATAGCATCGAAAATGTTGTTAGCATATCCACTATAGCAACATTTTCTTCTGAACGAATTAAATGTCTGATGAAAGTTTTTCCTGTTGAGAATTGTGACTGTAACAATTATATCGAGTCGATCGAATAATTATTTCGCATTAATTATGTTATTTGTTTCATCGACTTGACATTTGTTGCTTTCTCATCTAAATGACTTTTTTACTATTTAAATTTCGGTGTATTTTATTCATTAACATTTAAGTAAAAGAATCAGTCGACATGCACAGACCTTCCACATTCATACTGGATAATTTTCAGAAACGTGTCGACATTACGGTGATGTTGTATGGTACTCCACGGTCAACAGAGCGAAGAATTGCGCGTAATGGTGTGTAGTCGGTGTTGTAAGAAGGATGCCGGGAAGTAATTATACATATAGCGTAGCTGAATTATCATCGCGAATAACTTATACCTTCGCAGACTTTCCATTGTCATTATAATTAAATCTCTCTCAGATTCCCATTATTCGGCAAGGCCAATGCAGGCCGTGTCGTGTGACAAACAGCTCATCTTGAAACACAATGATGAGACATGAGACTATTCTTGATACTGTATATACTTATGTGTACTAAACAGATTACAATTCTAGTCTCAGTTTTTAGACAACAAAAAAATTCATATTGATGTATGTCAAATTATAATTGCAGAGTGATCTAAAGTCTAAAGAGATTAAACCAAATGACTTTGAAACTTTGAAACCAAATTTATATAAGAAAATTTTATGTTTTACGTTTCTCCAGTCAACACTAACTAAAAGCTAATATAACACCAATGTTATAATTTCGTACTCTCAACAATACAAATATAATATAATATAATACGTGATGTTACATAACAATTAAATTTTTTGTTGAATGTGAAATTGTAACATTTATTAATATTATTTTACTTTTAGTTGGTATTGACTGGATGTCTAACATTCAGCGTTTCCTTTTCAGACTCACCGTTGGAGAATCCCAGGGATCGCCGCAAATGCCACAGTTCCCTTTATTCCGTTGCCACTGCCTGGTAAACCCGCCGCAATAGCACTCGTGATCGTTATAATCGTGAGGTGTGTCGAAGCCGTACCTCCACATGGAGGCCCTCGAGGGTGGCTCTATCAGTCTTCCATGGGCAGAAACTTTTCTTACGACTAGCAGACTTAAAAGTAATGTCAGACCAAGAACGAGGAAATGCATGTCGGTCACGAACCGGCCTCTGTAAAAGATCGAGTCATCAAGGTATAAGTGCCGATCGAACGATCGCAAATGCAATGCAATTGTGATGCAATTTGTATGTGTACTTGAACGCGCATTTGAATTCGAAATTTTTCTTCCGTGCTGTGGATCGTTACGTATTCGCATCAATGATTCACGCTACGTTAACGCCGTTCGAAGCTATGCTAATCGTTCTATCCGAATGGAAGAGAATGCCGTTTCATTTGATAATTTACTTTCATTATTATATACATATCAATCTGTTTCGTGCTCGCGTATTTAACAATTACCACATTTAGCAGGCCCTTTTTTATTGCTATTCTTTTATTTATATATTATGTACGTTCTGTATATACATACAATCGATTACATTAATAATTAATCTATTATTGTTTCAAACAAAGCAGAATTAATTCATTATTATTATTATTTCAAACGTTGTTAGAGGCGAAACAAAATTAATTTGCTGTTATCTGTAACATTATTATTTAAAAGAGTGAAGGTTATAACAATTAATGTATTCACGGGTGAACAATCACGTATGGAAATGACCAAGCGGAGGTTTGATGACCTCTCTCACTATTACCGAGCGCTACTCAAAAAGTAACGGAGAAACGCACACGCGAATTACAACGATCAGCAACAGTCAACGCAACGTACGTTAGAGACGCAAGAACAAGCATTCAACGAGCAGCAATCAAGGTCGAGTGGAATTTTCACGTTCATTCGGAGTACTCTGTGGAGTATACTTTATGTTGGACGTAAGCGTGAACTCTGGTACTTAATCGATATCGCTGTCTCAACGCGACCAAGGCCCGAAGGAGTCACGAAGGTGCATAAAGTCAGCGATTTAAATGCCACATTCGAAAGCTACGCGAAAGAGAAAAAGAGACACAATGCCGAAGGAGCCACTGAACCGGTTATTACACCGATACTCCACGCGTGTAGTATCCCAGATATCGCGAGACACATATTCGTCAAGGTAAGAATCTATAGAAACATATATTCGATCAAGATAAAAACAATATGAATACATATGGTAAGATTAAAAAAGAAGATAAATTAATTTTGACCCCCACACGACATTCTATAGCATTAGAATTCTCGTCTCAGATTTAAATAGTTCGGTTTTAATCATTTATGAATGTTGACTCGACTCTGTGCTACTCCATCACAGAAATATTTGCAAATACTTCAAGGCAGAAATGTAAAAGTATACCTGGAAATGTAATATTAAATATTAAATGCGATAAATGTGGTCTTCCATCAAAACATTCTTGACGTGAAAATTTTTTTCTTAGATATAAATAAAAATTAGTCTGCTTTTAATTATGGAAATATTTAATTATAAAATAAAGTCAAGATAAAAGTAGGTAACATAGAATTGAATTTTTTTAAATTTCAAATGTATCTCTTTATAAATGTAGAAACCAGTCTTTGTTATAAAATTGCTTTCCTTGTGTATTCTCATATGTAAGAGAACTAGACACTTGTTATCGTTTCTAACTCTAGCATTATGGGATAATGAAAGTAAATAACAATGTGTGTACATAAAACAATATGGATAAAAAATCCATATTTTGAATAAAAAAAGAGTAAAAGAAATTCTATAGCATCTTCATAATTGTTCATAATGATTTAATGTATCCTTCACCAATGTGTATCGAAAATTCGAAATTCACGGATTTTTCGGCTTTAATATTTCCAGAAGAAAAGTGCTGATAGTTTTCGAACAATTAGGCCCAGTTCCACAACTGACAGTTAACTCATAACCGAGGTTCAACTTATTCATTGTTTCTTTCCAATTTTAGAATTGGAAAAAGATGAGAAACAAGTTGAACCTCCGTTAAGAGTTAAGCATGAGTTGTAAAACTGGGCCTTAACGAATGAAAATAAAAGACTCCTCGAAACAAAATAACTGTATAATGAGAGGTGAATATTTTAATTTCGTGATTCAGTGAATAGCTTCTTGTCACTCGAAGAACCCTTGAGAGCAAAAACGTTTGGATCTTTATTCAGTCACGATTTATTAATAATTTAAAATAAAATTAACTGTTCTCGTACTTACCTGTTCGTGCGAAAGAAGCGAAGGCCCTGCTTTCCCGCGGCACTATTCTCGCATCGGTCGCAACAGTGAGTCAGACCCGTGCGGTGAACAGGGCCCGAACCTCGGAACCGGTCGCTAGACGACTGAACCCGACTTCGACTCGGGGGACCGACCGAGCGAGCACTCTGGCCGATCGGCAGTGTGGGAGTAGGTTATTAGAACGAGGCGTTCATCCACATTCGCGACACGCTTTGGCACGAGGCGATACAGATGGTCCCGAGCAATTTGACTTTTTAACACTATCATTGAGATTCATGAATTTGAGAAACCGTCGACGTCGCAACTTCAGTATGGATTTCTTGTTAGACGTTTGTACCAAGAATCTTTTTTACAGATATATACATGGGCCAAAAGTCTGGATACACTCAAATATCTCATAAACGATACATTTTAGAAAAAATTGTTTCTTACAAAAGTTGTAAGGCTTAAAAAAACGCATTCAACGATAGTAGTTATTTAATCTAGGATGGCGTTGTCAAGGTCAGGTCAAGGTCAACATGAATTTTTTAAATGGAACGCCCCCTTTTTTATTACATATTCTTGTAACTCTTATCTCGAGAGTTTTCCAAAACACTATAATTAAGTTCATTTTCATTAAGTATTTTGCGAGTTATAAGGCTTGAAAGTTACAGTACCGTCGGCATTAGCATTACCCAAGATGTCCGACCGATGGCTAAAACCTATTGAATGTTGTTCAGGATCATGTCCTGAATAACATTTGTTAAGATCAAGGTCATTGGAGATTGTTTCTCTTATTTTCATTTTTACATAAAAATGAATTTTTAGTGCAAAAATGAAACCGTCAGTTGGATACCTTACGTAAAGTATTTAATGAAAATGAACTTAATTATAGTATTTTGGGAAGCTCTTGAGATAAGCTACAAAAATATGTAATGAAAAAGCGGGGGTCCCATTTAAAAAATTCATGTTGACCTTGACTTGACCTTGACAACGCCATCCTAGGTCAAATAACTACTATCGTTGAACGCGTCTTTTTAAGCCTTACAACTTTTGTAAAAAATATTTTTTTCTAAAATGCATCGTTTATGAGATATTTGGATGTATCCAGACTTTTGGCCCACCCTGCATGTATTAGTATAAGTTTGTATTATAGATTATCATGAGATTATAAATTAATTAATTTATATCTATATATATTTCTTTTAATTTTGTTTTTTACTTTCTTGTCAATATATTTTAGAGATATTTTGCTCACATATGTATTTAGAGATTATCAAATGCGATAAAAAAAGCCATAATCGGTCAACGTTAGATATTTCAAATAATACATTATATATTTTTTATTAAATCAATTTATTACAAAAATATTACCTCAGCCAGGATTATTTTTCGCGAAGAACATTTCCGAAGCCTCAGTGGTCGAGTTGGCTAAGACACTCTTTCCGGAAAGTTGAGAGGTCCCAAGTTCATATATTCTGGCAGAGGTAATATTTTTCGCAATAAGTTTCTTACTTTCTTTCTTTCTTTCTAATCTAATTTATGGAGGATTATTAGCGTTTCAGAATGGTTGTGTTGAAAATCCGAAAGTTATCGGCGCGCAATCATATCTGGAATAAATTGATTTAATAAAGAATATATAATGTATTATTTGAAACATCTAACTTTGACCGATCATGGCTTTCTTTATCGTACTTGATGTATTCACATATACTTAAAAATTTTAGAAATTATATTTGAAGATCATATCGTGCTATATATGTATAAAATATATTTAGAAATTATACGTAAAATCATTCATTATTAACGTATCTTAATAATGAATTTGATTGAGATATCAGCAACAACTTACTAATTAACAAACCATAATTAATAGTGCTGCTTTCTGAAATCCAAACACCAGGAATAAAATTTCAATATCAAATTCTTGAGCATGCTGGCCACATAAATCGGAACTCTTTGGCATGTCCCGACATGCTCGATGGAACGTTCAGGTGAAAATCGGGTTCGACGATCGATAGCTTCCTTCCTCTGCAAGGAACCATGGAATTATTGGATACTATTAAGGCAAAAAAAGGAATGGACAATGAATATATTCTTTTTGCGCGACAAATTTGAAACATATTATTTTAGAAGACAGATCTGATTTTGATAAATTATTGAAATATTAGCTTTTGACTAAATCTTTAAAGAAACGACAAGAGATGACATTTTTATTGATGTACATTTTCTAGCCGAGATGTTAGGAGATCAGGATTTTGTAGACTACAATTAGTATCAGTTGACACGCATCTCACGCGTGTAGGCTATTAGGCAGATAAGAATAATGACGAAGAGGCTCTTTCCATTTCTCAACGAAAGACCAGTGCCTTTCACGGACTTCTCTTCCTGTCACATCGCCGTAATGAAAGCGTTTGAGCACGCAAACGCGCCCGTATACTCATGTCTCGAACTGCACTTTCGCGAGACATCGCTAAAACGGGACGGAAAATATTTCCGCAGTTTGCACTATGCGACGAAGTCAGCAAAGCGGCAAGGCTGGCCATGAGGAAGATACAAATCGGTAAAGGCGACTCTCGCTCCTTCCGCAGGGTTCTCTCTTTCAGTTTCCGGTCGACAACTTGCTCGATACGCTCCTCGAACATCCGCTTCCGGCTTTTGTAGCTCTCAGAAATTTCATCACTGTGTGGTGGTCCATCCGACGTTACTGGCTAAAATAGTTCTTGGGGGCGAAAGAACAGATTTGTTGTAGACAATAATTTTTAATTTTTCAAATTCTTTTGTGAGTATATTAGTGAGTCATATTATATATCATTTATAACTCTAATATTTATATGTTATTCATAAAATATGTAGTTATATTTATATGGATTTATATAGAGTTTTTATATTTATGAATTATTATACTTTGGAAAAAATGCAAATCCTGTATTATATCACCAGTAGAACTCTGTCAAGCGGTACGGGATAAATATTGCAATCCGCGATTGTGTCTCTTCGCTACACAGCGCATCATTACAAGCGAATCGTCCCGCGCGGATACATCTGTATCATGACCGGAATAAGAATACTTTCTCACGAGAACGATGGAAATTGAGCGGAAAGAGCCGCCCGCTGTAACGGCTAGCCGAAGTGCAAATATCCTGGAAAGGAAATAAATCGCACGAGGACTTCTCGGCGAAATTGCCTGTTCTGTAGTGATTTCTATAAATTTCTAATTGACGAACAGATCCGCACGGTTCATCAATGATACGCTCTTCGAATAAAAAACATTTGACACTGGAACCAATGCGACGAACTTTTTTCATCGCCGTTCAATCAATTTCCAATTGGAAAACTAAATCATTTTGGAAAGTCTTAGATATGTATTTTGTAATTCTTCACTTATTGATATAGGGAGTGCCCGCAAATTGTAATTTTAATTCTCCGACTAGTATAAAGTCGATCTCTCCTCAGCAAAAAGCAGCGTAATAGTAGGTCATCAGGATTTTAATTTAAAATTTTATCATGAATTTATAATATTAAGAGCTAGAAAGTAGCTGCTAATGACAACCTCCTTCGATACTTTGATCGAGGAAAAACAGATTCTAAATTAACCAGAGGCTGTGATTAAAAAGACATCCAGTAATTCCGAGGCACTACACAGAACGTATCCTGGTTAATTATAATGACAATTCATTAAAGGAAGATGGTATTCCTGCGTGGTTAGATTTGGTCAAGTTTGTGATGTACAGGTATTAATATTCATCAATCAGTCCTAATGTTGCAAGAAGAATGTGCATTGAATGCGCATTGTGAACACCGTGTCTATCGGTTCTAATGCAAAGAGAGATTCCGCCGTAGGCGAGGGTCTACAACCTTCATTTCTATTTGAGAAGCCTTTCCGTGCGCGGAATAACCGGTCCGTGCTCAGGTCCACCTACGAGGTCAAGTCCAGATCGCAACATCTCTCGCGTACAACATATTCCCTAGAGCAAGTATGTCTAATATAAAATATAAATGCACGCATTCTAGTTGATGAATCGTACGAACGAAACGAGGCGAACGCTTTTGCTTTTCACGGTGAAAGGCTTCTGATGATTTTTTTTCCTATTAATATCTTTCCCTATCTTCTTCTTCCTAAGGCAACATTCAAAATAGTCCAAGCTCTTTGAGAAGTTCCTCTATATCGTGGGCGTTAGTGTGGGAAAATGAGTAATTGATTAGATTTCTGCTTAGTTCATCTGACCTCGTACCTGACATTTCAAGCTGCAATATCCAGTTTCCTTCGTCAGAATGAGATAGAAACTTGCAATGTTTCCTTCAGAGAAATGCATTTAATTTCGTAAAATTATGTATCGCTTATCCCATTGGAATATATTATAATAATTATATATTAGTGTAATAATAATATAGACAATAATGAATTCCCAGAGAATTGCTAGAGATAACAATTTATTACGTAATAATATCTAAAAAGATACAGTTCGTCTCATGAATCGTAGATGTTAATATACATCGAAATTTTGAGCAATTGTATTATAACATATTGGTAAAAAATCGATAAATTTTAATATTTTGATATTGCAGTCGTACAGTCAATTCCAGTACATAACAAACTTCAGTAGTTAAATAGAATTTGTTTGTAAATAAAAATTTTATAATTATATAAGTTAAAATATATAATTATAAATATAAATATACATCTTTATAATGCTTATATTGCAAAATATATATATTTTTTACATGTCAATACATATCTCGAGAATATAATATTTGTCACCTCTTCTATTGAAGAGAATTTCTATTCAAATTTCAAAATATTATAAATAAATATATTAAAGTTTTGATATCTCATATTCTTAACAGTACTGGAACTGTAACTGTAGAATTACATCCATTACATAAATGCAATTGTAATTTCACCGAATAAATTGAACAACATACTATCAAGTAAAATTAATTGTACCTATGCGTGCAACATGCAGCAAATATAATGGTTGTATGCATTATTTATTAATAAATGTGTACAAGATATTTATTTTAGGACGCAACGTGTAAGACGACAAGTAAACACAACAAGTATTTAAACATATTAAAAATGATATATATCGTTATTTTTCGATTAACACTATATGTTTATGTCACAAGAAAATCATTATTTTTCTGATTATAAAAAGTAATTTTTTAATTTGAGAGAAAATGATCTTTAATAGTCGATGATGATGATGTGTGTGTGTGTGTGTGTGTGTGTGTGTGTGTGTGTGTGTGTGTGTGTGTGTTTATAAAATGAAATAATAAAATTCAATTCTGAATCTAATATAATGATATTGCAAGCACATTTTAAAACTTGATAAAAATTAGTTTCTCTGGTTTAACTTATATAAGTTGTAAGAAATCATGCAATATACGTTGTCCCTTGTGCTTGTACAAGATTAATTACTTGTTTTGACAAAGGCATTCACGAATCTTAGGAATGTTCCGATAAAAAGTGCATAATACGTTCAAAAAGATTTTAAACATGTGATATGTAGATTCCAAAAGAAACAAATCGAGAACAATCCGTTTCCGGTGGAACGAATGACGTTTATTATTAATTGACCGAAATTTTAACACATTTTTGATGTGTTCCAGACCATTTTTCTCTTAGAACTATTCTACATTATATATTAACGAATAACAAGCGATCTAATATTTTAACAAAATCATACATATCGAAGGATAAAATTGAATGTGCGTATATGTATTGAAAATTGTGTTATATAGGTATATGTATCCATATTATAGGAGATGGCAATATGTATCAAATGAAATTGTGTAGTGAAAAATAGTGAATGCGTATGACTTCGATCTGACAGTGCTAAACAATACATATTTTCTCTCTCTCTCTCTCTCTCTCTCTCTCTCTCTCTCTCTCTCTCTATTTTATAATCTGTACCTAATTTCAGATAAAAGCTATAAGACAGCGTGACTATTTACATTACGATTAATAAGTGTAATGCAAAAGTTAACTTCCCTCCCATTTTCAATGCACCGGACTAGATACATTTTTGATTAATCGTAATATAAAAAGTAGATCGTAGTAGATAATACGAGTCACTGAGTATCACAATGTTCTCTCGGTCTATATTATATAGTATTGACTTGGAGGAGTTTCCTGCAAGACACTGATCGAATGCGTGTAAGAAAACAGGTAAATTGACAGCAATTTTTTCTTTAGATATAAAATACCGTTGCGTATGTAATCAGCATGCAACACATTTACGATTATGAAACTCAGTTACTCTGTCTGTGACAATTTAAGTTGCGTCGTACATTAAATTATTCGGTTTATTAATCGGTGAGATGATAGCGCTATTAAGATAGATCCGCACAGTAAATCGATTAATTAACTACTTATCAGGTATAAACAGTTACATATTACAATGTTTGATACAAGATAAGTTATAATGCAGAAGTATTTCCTATGAAAGAAAGAGAATATTGTTTCCGATTTGTCAAGCTTCTTGAAAATCCGTTAACAAGTTGTTACAGTTTAGCGTGTATAATTATCGTATATCTAATTCCAAGATATTAAAAAATGCGCTATGTCTTAAGGCAATAGTGTTTCCCTTCTCTCGATTTTTCAATGCTAGTTTTACACATTTGTCATGTTCTTTCGTCTTCGTTCATATTACATTCATTTTCTGCAAATTAGAAAATATTGAAAACACTCTGTGTATTTCAAGAAAGAACACTGTGTTGAGAACATATAAGCGTTTGTGTATATTCAGGAATCTGAAAGTATTTTCGAAACTTCTGTATAGTTGTCCATGTTTTTTTTTTTAATTACATATATGTATATATGCATATCTTATTGTATAAGTTGCAGCCAGGAGAAAGTTGTTAATTTTATGCAGAGAGAAAGAAATAATTGTATTATTGTATACGGCTTATTAAAACCATATATAACAAGGTTAACCTTCCGCTGGTAACATGAATTTTAATTTTTTCGTCAGCAATGAGCATTTTCGAGAAACAGAATAAATTTTGTATTATATAAAAATCTAAAAAAAAATTCTGGTATACTTGTCAAAACGAGTTTTTATCGTAGAAGTATTTTATTTATTTTTTTTACAGATTTAAATTTGTCTACCAAAATTCACAATCAAATATCGATACTTTTAAATTGCCCATCGAAAAGATAGTAAATATAATATATATATAAATATATATTATTGTTTGCTGATTTTGAATCTATTCACAATTTTTACCTGAATTGTATGAACAGATTTTATCTAAAAATATAAACGACAGAAATAGTCTGATTAAACATATGAAAATATTTATATATTTGCTATTTAAATAACTCTAACTTAATCTTTTTATATTATATAAAGAATAAAAATGCTAAACCGTGTATGTTATTAATATGTGCCAGAAAATTATACAATTTCTTTCACAATAAAAGATTAATTCTATATATATCACAATAATGATAAATAAAAAATTGTATAGATATAATCGATTATTGTATAGACTTAATCGATATAAATGTCATATATATGCATGTGTTGCATCATGTGTAAACTCATTATGCGTAAATATGCAATATAGACATTACTAATAGCATCGAATAATAATAGAATGTTATATTTTAATCATTTATATTGCTTCAGAAAGCGTAAATATCTCACTCACTCAAAGCTAAATGTGGATTCGCACAAAGATATCATGCTAAGCTTGTATTTTCTAATCTTAAAGTCACAAGCTTCGATTGGTAGACGAGAAAAAATAAATTTTTCATAACCATTGTCCTCAAAATGGTGTAGAAATATATATAGATAAATCTAATGATAACGGAAAATACACAAATATTACTTTTTAGCCATTCATTGATGCACTACTAAAAGATTTTACATTATAATTAAAAAATCAAACATATCGTTACATATTGTCTGTTATCTGTTAATGCGTCGAATAACAAACGCTAGGGGCTGTAATGTAGACAACATGAATTCAATATGAAGTCATTTCAATATTATTCTCAACGTACCAGCGTATATATATTGGCCCCATCGCCATTTTTAAGGCAAAAGTTAAATAAGTTATTTGTCGATAATACCCTATGGAGTGAGGAATATTCCATTCCTTACCCCATTTCTATTTCCAATTTTTAAAGTTTTTAACATTCAAAAACAATATACAAGAGAACAATATAATAAATATTATAATTTTAACTATTAGAAATTTGTTCGGGAAGTGACAAGATATTTCTCAAACAACTGCCCAGGAAAAAATGTTTCATATACATAATTATATAAACTTATATATAAAATTATATATAATTATATAAAAAATTGACATATTTTATATTACAATATATATAAAATATGTCCATATATATAACATTTTTACCTGGGTGTTCTCAAATCTTTGTTTCCGAATTGTGGGCCGCACCGTTTTCTGCAATTTGCTATACGGTAAGTATTAAAAATATAACAAAAAGTGAACATAATTCTCACTGGACGTGTGTGATACTTAAACTTCAATTCACATCTCGTAAAAAATATGTGCACTCTCTTGTTAATAAGTAAAAAGAAAAATATATTAGAAACTTATAATAAATTTCACTCTTATTTTAGCTGCGGTGATTTGTGTCCTACAATCTTATTGCGCAATAAATTAAAGTGTCCGTGCACCTGCGTAAGCTGAGCTCTAAGTGAATCAGAAAGCTGTTTTTGTAACTGCTGAACCTCCAAAATTTCTTGACGAAGATTTTGATAATCTTTCGTAACCTGATGGACAGAGTGTAATAGGCGAAGCACAGATATCTGGGAAGCACAAAATGAAAAGCGGTTTGATGATTGAGGATCCGAAAACATGGCAGACAATAAAGTGCATACGAATAATTCACGAACGTGATGTCACACAGGACATATTTAATGCTAAATAATATGGATCATCCTGGCTTCAAGCAGGAATTATCCAACGAACGAAATATAACATTGTTAATTTATTCAGTAAACTGTCACAGAGGACTGTACAAATGACATAATATGTTCATCTTTTCAGTTGTACTTTTTACATTATTTTCTCTCTATTTTTATCTATTGTTTCGTAAACTTAAAATATACAAACTCTATTCCAGATCAAATGTCAACTTTACTTTAACAATTCAAATTTACTTTCGCTAACAATGGCTGTGTTTAACAGAGAAAACAGCTTTGCCATTGTTGTAAAATTCAATACGATTGGTTCTTGCTTTTTCCTTATAGATCTAAACATATAAACCTATCATATTAAAGAATTTTATAACAGTTGCAAAGCTGCTTTCTTTGCTAAACACAGCCAATAAACAATTTTTGGACTTCAATCTTTAAATTAAGGCCTGGTTTTTCATTATCTGGTTAACTTGTGGGGTGAACTTGATGTTTTATCAAATAGGCTTCATCTATGATATGGACAAAACCCATTGGGTGAAACATCAGGTTAAGCTTAACCATAAGTTAACCAGGGATGTTTTTTCGTTATCCAACCTGAAGCTACCACAGTAGACTATTTTCGTCTTCAGTGATTAGAAGATGAAGATAGTCTTAGCCGTGGTTGTTTCTGGTTGCATAACAAAAAAACACCACAGATAACCAGGCTTAAAAGACATGAAAAATTAATAATTAATCTCCTGGAGTATGATAGCCTGTATACTTATTTCGTATTGAACAAATTGAGCAAAGTACAGCTAAAAAGAATAGGCTCAATGTGATCTGATAATCGCTACTGATTAAAGCGGAAAAACAAACTCGTACCTCGTCTTCTGGCTCCTCAAAGGCCTTCTCGAATTCGTCTATCTGCCACGCAATCATGTCTAGCTTCCCGTCAGCTTTCTGCACCTGTGACACGAGAAAATAAAGTAAATTTAACAACGCAAGCAATGTTTGACGTTTCGTGAATATCCAATGCTGACAATTTATATTGTCAGATCGAAACGCAAAAATACTCACGCTTTCCTCGAGATTCCCGATCGCGGATTCCATATCACGTTCCCTCCTTCAACGTAACTAGCGCCTTTCGAGATTGAGAAAATAATCCTGGAGTGTCCAACAAGATAGCCGTTCTTGCACCAGGATCAACCGGGATCGATTAGCTTGTCGCGTTTGAAAAGCTCAGGACAATTCGCCTCGCCACAATTCACCGGTCACTGTCACTGGTCACACTGTCGAACTGTCGAGTCGAATAGTTGCGAATAGTCGCCCGCCAGACGGCGGCAGCACCGTCCGGCATAAAATAAAAATAATTGAAATTTCTCCGCAACTTATTGATAATACAGGCACATAAGTTATCGGCCGTTAATGTTTTATCAAAATGCAGCTTTATCTTCCTTGGATAAAGTTTTATTAATTATCAACATTAGTTTGGTTTTCGAGTCACAAGATAGCATTGTAAATTGACTGCCATCTCAATTTTCAACAATTTTAACCACTTCAGAGAGTTCGGAGCAGTCGGAGCATTTCGAAGAGAAACTGTCATCACATTATCGCAAATGCACATTTATAAGAATTTTTGTCTTTAGACTTAAAAAAAAAATAGAGATAATCCGAAACCACAATCGCTAACCTGGTGCAAATTAGTATTTAAGAAATGTATAAATCGAATCAAGAACCAGATATACCAGCAGCACTAGGTTTATTGTCTCATCTTGATAATGACGAATTGAAGGAATTATTAAATAATGATGGGAAATTCGAAGATATCGTGAAAGATATAAAACAGGTAGGATAGCAACGCAGAGAATACTAATTCCAATTAAGTACCAAATGCAGCTGAAAGAAATGTAGTTTGAAGCTCACATTGGATTCCTAAACATGTACCTTTTCCTTTGAAAGTAAAATTCTTCATACTCGTTACAATTAAATCTATAAAACATCTCAAGAATAGGGACTCATTAAAAAAAATGTTAGTTCAAGGATCTTGAGACCGAAAAGGAGATGTTAATGGCTAGCAACAGATCTTTAGCTGAATTTAACCTATCCAAGCAACCTGAATTGGAAGAAGGTAAACAAGTTTTAAAGGAATTAAGTGAACAGGCTAACCAATTGTGCTCCAGTGTCAGGGATAAAATAGACGAAATGCGTAAGTTATCCTATGTATGTATACTACTGCTCTAAAGTTTGGAACACACTATAATTTTTAGAAAAAAAATACTATTCTTTACAGACATTATTTTATTGAAGCAATATAAACTTTTTGCAATGTTAATAAATAAAATTAATTGTACTTTCTTTTCAAAATTTAAAGATGCCCAAACTTTTGAACAGTGATATATTTAATAACTTTAACAGAAAAGAAAGATTCGTTCTTAAA